>NC_141829.1:20406931-20661931 GCF_982586985.1 Callionymus lyra
CCCTTAAAGTTAAATTATGTGTATCGAAATATATTGTGTTGAATTGTATCATAAATATATGGAGGAAGTTTCAAACTACCCAGCATTTCTCCTACTTGTTTATAAGCAACTGATGAGACATTTTGAGGCCATAAACCAGCAACCAATCAGGTGCGAGCGTTGCCAAATTGAGTTTGGTGTGAATATACCTTCAGAAATTGCTAACAAGGTCGGCCATCTATGAGCTATTCAAGTAAAACCACTGTTTGACAACATAAGGAAGAAAGGTTGAAGAGATATTGTCTCTCAATTGACCAAAGACGTCCGGGCGTCTCCGCCATGGATGCTGCCTCCGCGATCCCAAAATATTCCCTATTAAATCGTCTATAAGCAGTACAGGGTTCAGCCAGTAATGCCTCATGAAAGGTTAATAACCTTCATTATTGTTTTGTTTTTTTCTCCTGAGAGTTGATCTTTGACCCCCTCATGATCTCCGAGTTGTGTCAAAGTGTCGTCAGGAGACAAACAAAGCTTTTAGCAAGAGAAGCCTGAGAGTTTAACTCGCTCATGAGCACACTTTGCTATTTAAATATAGAACAACCCATAATTACTCCAGCCCATGTTGAAACCACTTGTCATTACACAGATCCCTGCTAAGTCCCACTGTCCCGAAAAAAGGGGAAGTTATTCACAAGTATCAGCTCTGCCTGGACGTGTGTGTTTTTTTTAAATTTATAAAACTTTATTGAACTCACACATCTGTGCGGTCTATAAAAACCATCTGACGGCGAGTCGTACGTCCACTCCCATGGCTGCTCGCCCTCGGGGCAGTTTCTGTCACCCAACCTCATGTTTCTTAGCAACCAAAAATGTCTCCAAAATATGCCACCACCCCGCAGATTCCACAGGTATTCTCAAGTCAAAAAAAAAGGACCTGCCAGGGGAGGGGACAGTTTCAGGGTGTGTTGAGTGTGTGTGTGTGTGGAGCGACACAGTAGCAGCTCGTGCAGGCTCTGATGTCATATTTCCTGGTCTTGTGGTTTTGACCCGTCCTACAGGTAGCGTCGCAGCTGTCAGTCACGCACTTACATGCAAACCCCCCCCCCCCCACACCTCACTCACCCCCTGCATGTGTGTGTTTGTGAGCGGATCACTTCTTATTTGCTAAACACATGCTCCTCCCTGTCTAGCTCTGCTGATATGAACTTTGGAAGCTGCTGACACTGTCCCTGCCAGTGGATTCTTCAGTGATTATTCTCTTGTCTCAGAAGGTGGACGACACTCATCACTGACTTCCTCCCCCCCCACCCCCAATTCTTTCTTGCCCAGGACAACCTCAACGTCTTCCTGAAAGCCTGCGGGAAGCTCGGACTAAAAGAAGCCCAGCTCTTTCACCCCGGGGACCTACAGGACTTGTCTTCAAGAGTCACCGTCCAGTGAGTTTTTTTTTTGTATTTTCATAACAACCTCTTGATACTCGATACGGTCGCTCAAGTCTTGCCTTCACTGAGGAGCGATTACTTGGGACTAGACAGGAAACACCGGCACATGGCTGGATTCAAAACTCAGCGCACAGGTGCTGACAAAGGTCAGCACTATTTTCGGGGGGTGGGGGGGTCTGTATTTCGGTGTTCGTCCGCACCTGTTTGAGGAGCTACTCTCGCTTAATATAGTTCAACAATTCACTTATTGTGGTAGTGAGAGCCGTGAAACCCAAAACACTCAAAATAAACGGGTAGGAATCACATCTTTTAAATCAAATTTTCCAAAAAAAAAAAAGATAATTAGAAATAAATATCACATAAAGTTACATTTTAGTTCATAATGTATCCCGTATCTATACAAATGTCACTTCTAAGGGTTTTTGGGGGGGGATTAGAGTTCAGGCTTGCACAAATGAACTAAATATACCCTCTTGAATTGATAAAAAGTCAATTACTAAAACATTTTAATTGCTGAATATTTAAAAAGGAACGTATGGTGATAAAAAGGTGTCATGAATTTCAAACACATATCGGTGTGAAAGGTTTATCCTGTTATTCAAACTGCAGTGATGAATTGTTCTAATTTATTGAAGCAAAATGTCGCCTCCAGGCGACGATAGTCAATTAAAGCGTGTTGCTTCACAGCACTGAGTCACTAAAATGTGCCAAGTTGATTCATTAAATGAAGGGTTTGAGATCTGATGTGAGAGGAAACAATAAACAGATCAATTACCGTGACGACCCGAATAGATGGACCAAAGAATCGAGATTTTATTTCCTATATTTCAAGCAATATTGAAGAAACATTTTGCTAAATAATTGATCTAAAAATGATCATTTTTACATTAGGTCAGATTCCTAACAACAACAATTCTTGGTAAATGACAAAATGTCATGTTACACAATGAAAAAACTGTTTGAAATTGTCAGCTGTCAGTGTAATTGTACATAATTACACTTTTGAACCTGGCTTTAAAAAGAATGTTTTTAGCAGTAGATAGCAGGTTAAGTAATGAGCTGTTGTCAATGGTATTTGTAGTTAAATCAACCTTCTGTCACACAAAATCAATTGGCTTTACTGTCAAAAATAGGTTGTACTCTGAAAAACAAGAACCTTAGATGATAAAAGACAGTGTTTGGATGGTAAATCTTCTGCATTTATTTATGTAATGAACTTTATTTCAGTTGATAACATAAATTAATGTAGAATTTAAAATCATTTTTAAGTCAAGGTAAGTAAAATACAACAAAAACTATTTTAGTTTTATTATGATGTTTGTTAGTTTTAAGGCTGGTAGAATTGACTCAAGAGTTTTAATCAATTAAACCTGAAACAATGAACACCACAAATGTAACTTGATTCATTCTGATCTTTTTTTAAATGCGAATTTCCAATGGATTTAGGGACTGTTGTTCCAAAAGAGCGATATGTTGAACAACCTGTTGAGGTGTGTCTCCTGAGTGAGGAAACTATGCTGTGCTAGCACAATGAAGGCAAACATAAAACCTGACAATTGTGAGGCACGGACGCAGAATTTGGTTACGTCATTAAAAGCTTTTCTCGGTGATGTATCTTCACGTCACTTCAGGTTGGTCGCTGCCCCTGATCAGGAGTTTATTTTTAGCCATGTCATATATCAAAACTAGAGAAAATAATAATGGTGTTGACGTCACGGCAATAAATAAACTGAGCTGTGTACATATGAAAGCGAGACACACCTGTCTCCTCGCTATGACGTTCAGAGATAAGGTCGTATCAGGCTAACCGTGTGATTGACAGTCTTATGATATCGATTTGGTACAAAAGTTTTGTGGATTATTAGTGAATAAATGGATGTAAAAGACGTAAATCTAACATACACTGGTTGAAAGGGTGGCTGTAGTTAAACCTCTCCTTCCAGGTTGGCGTGTGTTGAGAAAGTATTGGGTGAGTCGTCAAGTTATATTTAGGGTCTCGCGGGAAGGTTTGACGGCGAGGATTGAATGGATTGGCTCAAAATACTACGACCCCCCCACCCCCCACACACACACACACACACACTCTGAATACGCTGTATGTGGTCACGAGAGGTCACGATAGGTCACGAGTCTGTGGCTTCTAATGAAATAATATTTTTTTCAAATATTTTTAATCACTTTTTTGCATAAAACTTATAAAATTTGTACTATTCCAGTAACATTGAGAATCGGACAAGACACAAATTATGTTTTTGGTGATTTTGATTTCACGGCTGATCCTTGTGTACAGATTATTTTAGGGTTGCTACATGTGATTGTCACATAAGAACTGGGCAGTACCGTAGGCGTTCTTGAGGATCTAGTTCAGTATTAGGATTCTTTTGGGAGGGTTTTGTTGTGCTTCTCGATGTTGTTGTTGTCGTCGTCGTCGTCATCATCGTTGTTGTTGTTATTGTCGACGTTGTTGTTGTTATTGTCGACGTTGTTGTTGCAAAAGTGACTCTTGAATGATGGAGGCGGCAACTATTTTTGCTCTTCTCAATTTGGTCGTGTTTTAATAGAAAAACATCTTGTTACATAATGTAAGATTAGATAACAAGAAACTATTTCTTTCACATCAACTCAACTCCAGACACACAGGGCTACAGTTGAGGTCATCAGCTGTCTTTGACCCCCCCCCCCCTAAATAAAGTGAGTACTCAGCTTTCTTATACAGTGATCCCTGTAAGCACCTGTTCAGTCCTGTGAATGAATGAAGGCTCATTAATTCCGTACAGCTTGACGTTAGGATAAAAAAAAACTGGGAAGGTTGCAGTAATTCAATGTAACAATTTCACGCTCCACCTTTTATCCCCCCTCGACTGTGGCCATTAATGGTGACCTTTGAGCTGTACAGTAACTCTAGTTCTGCCCTCGGATCCATCTGGAATGAATTTATTGCTCTATAGCAGCACGTTATGTAACCATCCGGCCGATAAAAAAAAAACGGACAGTTATCGCCGACAAACCTTGTCCATCTGCATCGCAAACACACTTTATGTTGTAAGAAAAGTGATTCATCCTATTGGATTCAACAAGTATTTGACGAGGAAGTACGTTGTGTTTAGAAGAGTTGAAGTTGATCTCCCGGTTACAAGTGGAACGATCCACACTCAGAGCTCTTGATAATATTTTTTTAAATCTTGATTTTCAGCTCAAAAACAGTGCAAAGAAAGAAGCGATAAATAAATGGCCACCGTAATTGTAGATGGCGACACTACAAAAATATCAAAGAATAAATCAATTTTTGGACGTTACATTTGAAGTTCTTAACTTGCTTTTCCTTTATTTGAAAGGTGCTTTTGTAATTGGGAACTAGGGAGTTCTTTTTAAGAAACTTTGCTTGTGAGAGAGATCTCATTTATACGTCATCAAACAAAGGAAAAATAATGTTTGAACCGGTCATTTCCGTTCAAAAGTTTTTGCTCAAAACACATTAATTGGGAAGATAACTTTACAAAACAAGGGTGAAACCATTGTTTTAATTAATTTATGTTACAACAAAACAATGTGTTATTTATTGTAGGTCCTGTTCGCTTTTGATTTTGCGCCCCTGATACGCAGAGTACTTGCGAACACTTGCGTCTTTCTTTCCGACTCACCAGCTGTGTCTTAACTGGAACACTGTGGTGAGAATGATGTCAGTGGAACCACCCAGTCCTCACGTCCAACTGGAACACAGGATAATAACCATAGACTGGATAATAACAGAAAATGAATGAACTTGTTGAGAAAGTCAACACTCCATTAATGCATCGCTCTCGAATAAAAGGACTCATACTTAGATTTTCTGATAAGCAAACTTTGTATGAAAATGCTCTTTTATTCATAATAGCAGGCTTAAAAACAATAATCATATATATTTGCCTGTGTAAAAATAGTGTAATCATTAAAATATGTCTGATCATATCTGTCCGTAGTATTTCAGCTTTAATATAGGGATCTCTGTACATCACTTTTGACTACTAACAAAGTTGGTTTTCTTTTTCATTTGTTTGTTATCTTTATTTAATCATTTTCTATATTAGTTGATCACAATGACATTTATTTGCTGTTAACTGCAGCTCAAGAACGCCTCTTATCTCCAAATTGATCATTCTTGAAGTCTATTTTTTGATGTAATGAATCTGTGTCGACACTCATTGAACAGCGGGTGTGTTGATACTTAGTCATTCCGGCGGAGGAATCAGCCCCCCTGCTGAGAGGTTCAAAGTCTCACATGTTGATTTGGAGAATTATTGACAGATTCTTGCTGGTTGCTGAAGTGACAATTCCATCTGAACAGGGATTCATGATGAAAATAATCAACCATATATTTTTTAACTACACTTTTTCAACTTAAAGTCATTTTATTTTCATTTATATTTTAATAAAAGTATATATATATAACTTTAATGACTGTATCTACTTGGTTTCATTTTTTTTTTTTTAATGTATTGTACGTTTTCATTTTAGTTGAATTAGTAAATATTCTTTTTTATAAAAATGTATTAGAGATCCACTGAACAACAGTTATACCGTGAGAACCTTTTTGTAAAAGTCAATTGAGTAAATTAATCTCTTGAAACTTCTGTAAATAAAAAAAAAAAACATTGTTAAGCAGTGTTAAGCTACAGGCTATTTTGGCACTAGTAACATAAATTAATCCATATTAATCCCTGTTCTGTACACATAACTGATGATTGTAGTAATTAGACACAACTACAACACAAGTTGTTACCGTAATAGTTGGTTAGCTTTAAAGGTATATTTCATTATTGTATTTTTATTATTAACATTTCAAACTCTAAATTTCTTTGACAGTATAACAGAAATATAATGCCTTTAAATTAAATGTATAATTAAATGCTAAATAATGTTGATTTATAAATTAAAGGATGCCGTTCTTAGAGGGTTTATTTAAGAATCAAATTCATTTAAAAAAGAACTCCATTAAAATGACTCACTAGTGAATGAATCAGTTATCTTTAGATGTGTCACATGAGTGTCCCGCTGAGCTGAATTTATTGATGGTAGAAGAATGTGGCGGCCTCTCCCTGACGCGACACAAAGGTCAGGTTTGCACAAATGAAAGTGTTGCAGCAGATCAAACGCCATCAGTATTGAGTGTTCAGTACAGAACTCGCCCCGGACGCTCGTATTGTTCAGGTCGCCCAACGAGTCGGAGCGTCTGAGCGTGGATGCAAATGAGAGAGAGCGTCCCGTGTGAGCGTTTCAGGTGTGGTTCCCGTGAGTTGGCAACCGGCGCTGCCTCATCCCGGCACCGCTGTCGCGTCTTGTCGCCGGGCAAACTGTTGTTCGGGCTGCGAAGCCAAACAAGGGATGGCTCGGAGTACGCTCAATAAAGTCTCCACGTCGTGGACGCAGCCCTGACTGTCAACAGGCCACACAAGGGACATATTTGTGCGTCGTAAGTAACAAACAAGCCCCTCCCATTGTGACACAACGATGCCCAACACCATCTTACTTCCCTCCAGTCGAGGCTTTATCGGACTTATTTCAGCATCTGTGCTTCCCGAGCCTCAATAAGGGGACGTCCCTGAATGCAACACGGTGCCTTCATCGTGCAGGTATACATCTATATTTTAAGAAAACGTTTGAACGGTGTGAATATTTGGGTTTGAATGCTGTGAGATCACTCGCAGCCTCAGGGCCAACAATAATGTTTCAACAGGCTTTTGAAATATTATTTATTTAAGTTTATGATAAACAGTTATTGGTCAAATATTTGAATAGACGCTGGTTTCCTCGGCTGAGGAGGTTTCGCTTCTTTCGTCTCTAGAATACACAAATATTTGGATAGTAGGACTGTGGGAGCTTTTACTTCTTTGGTGGTGTCAGTTTACAGTTTTTTTTAGGAAAGAGATGACGAGTGCGAGATAATGAAGCTCACAGAGGAGAGGGTTGAAATGCTACTAAAGAAACCTTCTCATTATTTGAAATAAACTTTTAATGATTCCCTTATAATTGAAAAAATGCATATTTCCCTTTTTCAATTACACCTCCGGGACAGCAGGGGTGCTGTGATCTAACATTTAAGATTACAAGTGACCGAAAAATGGCACCATTTCTGCCTCATAATGTCGTGAACTCTTCATTTATGGTATGGTAGATGCATGTTGCAAATCTTTGACACTCCTCAAAGGTGTAATCCATCTATTCAAACATTATGCAAAATCAGATAAGTATGTTTTTTTGTTTATATTTTCAGTCATAATCTGCCCTAAGACTGTCTAAAACTAGAGCAGATTCACCTGCTCAGGTGTCAGGCGATACAAAGGCGATAACTCATGAACGATTTGAGTGATTAAAATCTGTTCATAAAAGAAAAACATTTCAATGAGGTGCGAAATGTGAATCCAGGATAAGTGAAAAATGCACACTGCTGCTGTGATGAGTTCACTGAGAGGGAGTGGTAGAAACCAAGTTTTTGACTGCAAGTAAGTCGTACTAAAACAGCTAATTATTGTATTCTAGATAGTACTAAGAGTACTTGAGTGGTGTAACTTTACATAATTGAACCTAAGTTTCAGTTTAAATAATTTTACAGCCATACAATCTAAATAAACTCTAAAATCTTGATAGAAGTCAATATTTTTAGGATTGACTTTGTTAAAGGAACTCATGGCGTCATGATTAAACTGCTATTTAACCCTTGTCCAGTCAAGGTTACCCAGTTGTCTGAAAACAAATGGGACCCAGAGACAACACAAGGGATACCTCAAACACATTTGTTTAAAGGACTTCGAAGAAGCTAGTTTATAACAATGGTCGTCTTTCGAAGAAACAGCTGCTGCTATTATAATAACAACACTAATAAATCACTCCTCTGCAACTTTAGTGTAGATTCATCCCAAAAGTCCCTTTTCCCTCCACCCAGGACTGTCTTGATTTTTTTTTCAAAAGACACAACATTGTTTGCAATATTTCAAAATCTCTCTGGTCTTTGTTGGCTAGAATTCGTCCACTGGGAAGTCGAAATGATATAAAACAGAAAGTTGAAATCACCGCCTGTCGAAATAGACTGATGGGAATAAAACCCACATCTTTCCTCCTCTAAATCTATCACTTTTATTCCTAGGATAGTTGTGACATGGTTAGATGTTTGGACTGTAGACTGACACTTATTTATTCTTCAGTTTGATTCCAAGCCAAACATCTCTTTTTGTGTTGTTGTCGGGAACATTGGAAAGCAAAAAGGAAACTTGGTGAACGCTGGAACGCAACATTTAAAGGCGCAGACCCCGTTTTTATTGCATAATAAAGAGAGAGGTGAGGTGCCCTTGAGCAAGGCGAGCCCGGCAGCCATCCACAAAAACGACTTTGTCTACATCACAGAGTTTCTTTTCAAGTTTTTGCAAGATACAATCATGTGTTAAATATTTTTGATTGACTGAACTTTAACTGGTGAATTTAACTAGACCTATAACGTACATTTTTACCATCGACAGTAGAGTGTAATTTTTGTTGTACATTGTTGTCGTCAACTCTTTATTATTATATATTCTATAAGTACTTTGTTGATTTGGACGTCCTTAAAGTTCTCAAGCAAATGAAAGTGGTTTACATTTTTTAGCCTCTCTGCCACCCATATTATCTTATCGTAGTTGACCCTTGTGTTATCTCTGAGTCAAGGTCAGAAACAACACAATGGATACCACAAAAACATTTGTTTCCGGGCCACCGGGTCACCTTAGGGTCACCTCAGATAACACAAGGGTAAAGTGAAAACTGATTGAAATTCTGACTTTCAGCCTTTTTAACATTTACATTTTTTAATTTTCTTCCTTTATTTTAAGGCAATGGATGAATATAATAAAAATAAAAATAAAAAACTAGAGAAAACTTGACTCTTCACAACAGAATTGATCATATTTATTAAAGTTTCAAGGAGATATCAAATATTGAACTTAAAAATAAAGTTTAATGTATAATTGTAAAGTGTAATAGTTTAATTCTAAATTTTAGTTGTTTGGCAATTTAATTTGTTAAATCAGAATACAAAGAATCTTGACAGCTGTGGTGCATGATGGGATATTGTATGTAGTGGAAGCGATTCAAGTATATTGGTAATATTGGTAATAAACAAATTTAAGATCATTGTTTTAGATAAAGGTATTACAGAGATTTCAAGATCAAACTCAACAATACAGTTTTTGAGTTTTTGTCATATTAACTGACCATTTCCTAACTTTTGCAATGCATGATGGGAAGTGGTTGGATGTAAGTTTTCCTTTAGTAATAAATAAAAACAAAATAAACTAATGGGGTATTAATAATATATGATGGGCAAGCAGTGGCCTTAGGTTACATATGGTTGAAGGTGCAAAATGAATCTCGTCTCCGGAGAATCTTGTTTGTTTAGGACACAAATAAGTTAATTTCAGGCGAGATAAGAAAAGCGTTTGACTGATGACACCCTGGTCTTGCTGTGCTGCAGACACGTGCTCTTGTTGTCATCGCAGGATTGTGACCCTCCGACTACGTGTCACTGTTGTTACTGTTCCTTGTTTACTCGTCGTCAGCCTCGCAGGTGACACGAACAGAATGTTCGCCGGAGACACAAGCAGAAAATAGCTCACAAGTTGACTTGCAGGAGCAGCAAAGTGATTTACAAGCCGGCAGGTCGAATTGCAAAAAAACCCTGGAGTTGTGACTCTAAAAAAGTGTCTTCTTTGAAACATGAAGAATGTCTCCCTTTTAGAAGCAAGTAAACCCTGAGGGATAGTAAATAGTAGTGAGAAAAAAAGTGTTTTCCCTTCCGAGTGCATGTGTTTGTTTTCTCTGTGCACTTTTGTTGCGCCGGAGTGACGCGACGTCGCGATTGTGCTCCGGGTTTCCAGCTCTTTCACTGGCGAGCGAAGCCCCCCCAGTTCTTTTATTGTCACTTTCACACACACACACACACAATGACAAACCTCTGTTTCTCCGCAGGGATCAAGAGAGCAGCAGGAGGCTGAAAAATGTGAGTTTAATATCATATTCCTGGATCAACTGTGTTGTGTTAAGCTGGACTCAAATGTTTTATTAATGCTATTTAAAGCGGCAATATTCACCAAATTAACAAGTCGACCGTGGCATATGGGGCGCTGATGTTTCCACTTTTATTGCCACTTGCAGCTTTTCCGGCCGCAGCTTTTTTTTACAGTTTTCTTCACTCTCACTGCCTGCGGTGTCAGTTTTGGCTGCAAAGGTTTTTGAAAAAATGTTTCACTGAAACTTAAATACTCTGTTTATTATCACAGAGAAAGTTGACTAAAAGTTATGATTTATTTAAACAATAGAAGATGAAGCGAACGCAGTGAAATATTTATAAATATGCAGCTTAATATTTCTCCGGAACGAGAAAACAGATCCTTTCCTGCTTCCTTTTGTCACACGGTTTTAGACTTTGTTATCAGCTACAAAGACAAAGCCAAGGACATTTCTGCCTCAATTGTTTTCTGATTCATGTCGTTCAGGAATGTCGCTCTTTTTCAATGAATGAAAAGAAAAGAGTTGAAGCATGAACTAAATCACATGTAGATTAATGTTCACAATTAAGATAAGATGGATTAAGATCAACAATTGATCATAATAATGTACGATAATTCCAAGTAACAGTAAATAATTTGAAATAGTACTTACTGTCACAGACAATTTGTTAACTACATATTTTCATTGACCTGCGACTTGGAAACCAATTATTTTGTATCTTGCAACCGGGCCAGGATTTCAGTCTCTATCCACCCTGCCTGCACTCTTGTCTTTTCTTCTCTTGGTCCGACTTTTTATTCTGTGTATAATGAATGTTGTCCAAATAGAAGAACATTCATCCATGTCATGTTTATCCAGAAGGTTCCAGAGCAAGTCAACAGGACTGTGTAGAGTTTTGAGATACATTCTGGATAAAGTAAACCTTGCATCACAGTACATAACTTTCAGGATACATCTGGACAAACCTAGAGTTTTTTTGCAGCCATCTTTACCTGATTGAAATATCTCTTTTGACCGTTTTTGAAATTAAAATTCAAAGGATTTTGTTGGTGATACGGATGACAAATCAATAGAGGAAAAATGTGACGGGGTTTTCACTTGTATGGCCTGTAACTGCTGCCGCAGAAGACGCAAATACATTTAAAATAATTGATTTTAAAACACAAGGAACACAATCAACTAAATTTAAAAGCTATACATGTACATGTGACCCTTATATAACAAAATGCTTTTATCTTCAACCATTCAACATTGTTTTAGGGTTGCTATATTAGCTAAGCTAAACTATTATTAGCTTTGACAACTGTAGTGTTGCGTATCTTACACATTGCATTTGCAAATATTTCTATTTTAATCTTACCATATATGTTAATATTTTTTATTTATTTTATAATAACACAAGAATAACCAGAAAATGTTGTATAATTGACACAAACCTAAAGACAAAAAAATAACATTTAAAGATGCTTTCAACTAATTGACCATTAATAAATGTAAACTGATATTAGTGTATTTTATCTATGTTACCCTTCGATATGTTTCAACGTAACCAATATCTTCTGCTCTAGGTTGTGATCACCGTCTACTGGCTGGGAAGACGTGCTCAGTGTGAACATCTCTATGATGGACCTTACCTGAACTTCAAGGCGTTTGAGGGACTACTTGGCACAGCACTTTACAAGGTACCAGCCCGTAGATCTGACTCAAATCGTTCACACTGATAATCATGCGGCAGATAAAGCTTAAGGCCTCGGTCTCAGGCGTGACTCTCTGTATCCTCTCTGGTATGCGGGGAGTCGGGGGGGTTTGCTATTTTAATCTTGTTTTGAACGGCCTTCAACTCTCCACGTCAGAAACAACCTCCTCGGTTCTTCAAGGAGATCGTGTTGCCGTCCTCTAGCTGGTGTTGAATTTGCCACTTTGCTTTGAGGAGTAATTCACCTGATGACAAGTTAACGGACGATTACATGATGTCATCGGAAGGTGATGCGATAATCTGAGATTAGCAGCCACTGGATCGGAATGTGGAGGATTTAGGTTGTTGTGAAAATGACTGGTCCACAGAAGAATTGTTGCTATTAAATCAGTTCAAATACATTTCAAATAAAGGTTCATTTTTAATTCTAATCAAGCCTTCGCAAAAAATAATTCACCTAAATTATATTTTATCAAGTGTACTTTACTATAGGTATAAGTATATTCATGTACTAAAATTATTCTTATTTGATACTTCACTTTACTTTCATCAAATCCCATAATCCTTTGCACAGTTTACTTCTGGATCACCACAATAATACAGTTGGCCAGCGCAAAGAGTAGTATACTGGATTTGAAGTACAGTTCATAGTGTCAGATTTACTTGAGTAAAAGTATACATCAGTGTAGTATTTTGAAGTATAGTATGTTTAAAGTACACTTCAAGTATACTACTTCAATTTAAGTATAAATTAAGTATACTCATGTAACTTGAATATCCTTTTTTTGCCAAGGGATAACAAAAGTAAACTTTAATTATACTACTTAAATTAATATAAAATAAGTATATGCATAGTACACTTGAAAATACTTCGTTTTCCTAAGGGATATCAAAAGTACACTTCAAGTATACGACTTCAATTGAAGTATAAAACAAGTATACTCTTAGTACACTTAAATATACTTCCTTTTCATAAGGAAGGTCAGAAGTAAACGTCATTGTAATACTTCAATTTTAGTATGAAAGAAGTATACTTATAGTACACTTGAAAATACTTTGTTTTGCTAAGGGATATCAAAAGTACACTTCAAGTATACTACTTCAATTTTAGTATAAAACAAGTATACTCTTAGTACACTTATATATACAGGGAGGTCAGAAATAAACTTCAACCGTACTAGTTCAATTTTAGTATGAAAACAGTATACTTATAGTACACTTGAAAATACTTAGTTTAGCTAAAAGATATCAAAGGTACACTTCAAGTATACTACTTTAATTTTAGTATAAAACAAGAATACTCTTAGTACAATTAAATATACTTCCTTTTCATAAGGGAGGTCAGAAGTAAACTTCAAGTGTAATACTTCAATTTTATTATGAAATAGGTATACTTATAGTACACTTATAGTATACTTCCTTTTCATAAGGGATATCAAAATTACACTTCAAGTTTACTACTTCTGTTTAAGTATACTCATAGTTCATTTGAATATACTTCTTTTTCATAAGTAAACTTTAAGTATACTACTTCTGTTTTAGTATAAAAAAAACGTTATACTCATAGTACACATGTGCATACTTGTTTTTGCTAAGGGAAGTAAAGATCCCAACCATGACAGCAGAGAATACAGCACAGTTTGAACACATGTCTATGTTTGTTCCAGGCTCTACAGGAATCCTCCAGCCAGAGAGGCAGCAGCGCCAGAGACAGTGGATTCGGAGATAACTGGAGCTCGGAGCGAGAGGAGGCTGAACACCCGAGAGGAGACGGAGGAGGAGGACACAGGAGAGACGACTCCCTGGACAGTTTGGATTCTCTCAGCTCCCACAATCTCAGCATCTCATCTGACACGACACTCAAAGGCAGCAGCGAGGGTACTTGAGCCACAACTACTCTGCCTCCTATTTGCATGAAACATGATCTTTACTAGTCGATCTAAAAATACATTGTAAGCTTAGATCTGTCCCAATAGAGACGTTTGACTTTCACCGTGGTTGCTCCCTCTAGTGGTGTGTTAAAACCAAGTGTAACATAATGAAGTTGTAATGGCTTCTACAAGTACACATGCGATTTATTTTATTTTAACCATCTTTAACATTATGACCACCTGTCTACTGTACGTCAGTCTACATATGTGGAGTCTAACTGGTCATGAAATCCAGTTTAAACCTCCTTTAAACAGCTTTATTGACGATATAAGATAAAGAAATTAATACAATTACTAGAGAAGGGCAAACACTAATATAAATAAAAATAGTTAGTTTGTATATATATATGTTTGTATTGACATATATGATATTCAACAGCACTTTTTTTAAGACTTGTGTCTTTGTATTTTTATCATAGTCATTTTATAGTTTATATTTCTATAAAGTATTTGTCAAATTAAAATCAATAAAAAAAAATTGTATTGATAATTAACATGCCAATATTTACACGTTTGTTCATCTGTGTGTTGCAATTAAACTTCTGACCTTTAGATGGCAGTAATTACATCTATTAAAACTTAAGGAACAATATAAACCGGTGGGATCCTGTAAGATGACTGAGGACGAGAGGATACAGCCGACTCCAGCAGCTTTTAAAGCTGATGTTTGGACACATATTTGTTCTAAAACAAATTACATGTGGTCTGTAAATTATGCACCACCAGAGTCAAGCACTTGGAGAATACTACAAATATATCCTCGTTACTACAGTATTGCAATAAATCGTATCGTTGCCTTTGAATCATACATACTGTATGATGGCCAGATGTTTGCCAATACACATCCCAAGTTATACAGTCACTAAACTGGATGGAAAACAAGATCACCAGATTAGTTTAATAGTTAAATAGGTTCTGTTGGGATCAACATCAGCAGTGACTCTCTCCGACAGACTTCTCTGTAAGAAATTCCATCTCCTTCCACACTGACTTGTAAATTAGGAAACCCCCCCTCATCCCCTCCTTCCCCGTCCTGTTCTGTGTCTACTCCATAACTCACTCGAGCCAATTTCCGTCATCTTCTTCTCTCAGGTTCTGTCCAATCTAACACGTTTTGTCTTGTTTTTCGCTTCTCCAGGCGGTTGCAGTGACACCGAGGTCGACTCTGCCCTCAGGATGGCCGACAACAAGGACTCCCTGAGTTACCGCCGTTCAATCACCGTCACTCCCAAAGTCAGCACCCAGTTTAACCAGTTCCTGCCCACCAAAGACAAGCAGCCGGCCTACGTGCCGGCGCCGCTGAGGAAGAAGCGAGCCGAGCGCAATGAGGACAGTCGGCGGAGCTGGGCCAACCCCGTGTTCACGGAGGAGGACGGATCTCTGACCAGGTAGGTTTGGAATCCATTTGGCACTCACATGAAAGCTCTTATTGAACTGGTACTTCTGAGTTATATTTGAAAGTTTTTCCAATTTTTAAATGTAATATTTCCCCAAAATATTGACTTTTTTGTGTGTATTTTGATTCATTTATATCAATATTTATACTTTATTTTCCTTCTTTTCTGTTTTGTACTCTAGTTACAAAATATAAGTGATATTTCTTCTTCTTTGTTTTCCGTTTCAAAAACCAACAAGATTGTTGTTTAACTATTTTTAAATTCTGGTAAATATATAGTTGGTCTCCTTGTGGATCACTTTGTTTGTGTGTCTTGGTGATACTGTTCTGTGGCTGTTGTTGATCACTCTGGGTTGTTGAACGATGACTTCAGCGCCCAGAACTTCCCCCCCGACCACACCGTGGACCCGGGACCCCCCCAGCTGTGGGACTACAACAGCGGCAGCGACTCCGATGTAGACAGACCGGACCCCGATCTGGTTCTGGACGACCTGGCCTGCAGGCGCTTCCACAGTCCCTCTCCTGCGCCCCCCGCCAACTTTGCGGTGCCCATAAGTCCCGGGTCGGGGGGTCACCGGGACTCCCTCTCTAAGGTCACCGAACCCCATAATGTTGTCCCTCAGAACGTGACCTCGCTCAGGTCAGAGACACGTGATGCGTTGCTGTGCGTTTGATCTGCCTGCTGAAGAGAATGCTTCGTTTTACATGGTTGACTGTAACCATGAGCGCCCCCTTTTGGTCAAAGTATGCTACTGCTGCTAACAGAGCTCAGAAGCATTGGGTTTGCTTGACATTTCTTGAGTTTCAGTTGATTTGTTGTGTTGGTTTTTAAGTGAAGATTGATTTTGCAAGTTACGCATGTTTGAGAATATCAATTGGATTTTCAAAGTCTTCTACGAGTCTCTTCGCGTCAATATCAGACTCAGAAAATGTTATTAAGAATTGTAAACACAACATAGGCATTTCTTGTGGTGGCAGAACAGAATTAAATAATGACATCTATTAATCAGGTCTGAACCCCTTATTAACCCTAATCCCGCCAAAATATAAAATATATGATAGAATGACTGAGTGAATGAGATTTAATACTATTTACATCATTATTCGCAACATAATACATGCAATTTTTACAAAAATCTTCCTTATGTAGAAATGATAAGTTTGTTATTTGATTTTGTTGACTTTCTAATCTTTAAAATATACAAAAACATGGTTTGATCCAGCATATTTCACCTCAAAATGACTGCAAGCTAGCACGGTTATCAGCTATCTTAGCTAGCAGTATACAACCATATACACATATACCATTAATTCCAAAATTTCCTTCACTCTGCATTACAGTTAAAAGTAAACATGTTTAAACCCACATTCTCATAGATAAGACTTCGTACCTAACCTGCTAATTGAAGCTTATAATGTTGGAAAATTCTGTTGATAGGTTGATACACTATCATTTTTGCTAGCATTATCTTCAATATATTGGTATTTTGTCACCTGAATTTTGCAGCTTTTGCGCCAGTGGAAAAGACGTCATAATTGCGAATAAGTCCTGCTTGCGCTTGCTTGTGCGTCACCTTGTTTTTTTTTCCGCGTGTGAGTGGTTTGCTGTGGTTGCTGGTACAAAATTCGCTGACACCTAGCTGTCTCTCTCGAGCAGCAGTGAGATGGTGAATCCGAATCACCGCCCCGGAGTTTCCCATGTCAGCTTGTTTAGAGAAGGATACGACGACTCTGAGGACGAGGACGAGGACGACGTGGGCTACGCCGACCCCGTGCAGGACGATCTCTACACGCGTAAGATCGGCCTGAAGCCACAACCCGTCAACCCCACGTCGTACGATAAGTTCTTGCCGAAATTCTGGACGCCCGAGGAGGACGTCCACATTCAGAAGATCAAAATGGGTTCTAAGAGGAGACCGTGGTACAAGAAGATGCAAGGGTTCAGGTGTGTCAAGATGGAACTCGTCATTAACAAACAATCCACTCGTAACACACCAGCGTAACATTTCTGCTTATGGCCTGATTTCTACTACTTCTCTAAAGCTTTTTCACTTTATTATTACGCTTAATACTGTCAACTTTTATATCTTTTAAAGGAAGGGTAGGTGATATTTTCTTTTTTGCTATCCTGCCTGAAATCCCTTTTTACAATTCTATGAAAGTATATCAGTTCCATCAGAATATTGAATAGTTAAATTAAAAATGTGAAATATTGAAAGGGTGGATTATTTTATTTCATTTTTTAAGCATTAAATTATTTGTATTGAATAATTGAATTCAGTCATTTATTTGCTAGAAGGTAGAATTAGATTAATTTTTTTTGATAATTAAAAAAAAGGAATACAAAAGTTTTCAAAATGAGTTTATTTCTTTTTACACATAGTTTGATGTTATATTCTGTATTATTGAAAGATCTGAATTCAATATTTTTTTTATTTGTTGCCTTTAAACATTTTTATATTGAATACAAAACAGTACAAATACAATTTTTAATTTTTATAGAAATAGTAATGTCTAACATGTAAAAGAATCTGAAAAAATCTTCCAATATATAAATTATACAATTGTTTTTTTTAATTAATTAAATCCTTGAAAAAGTTAAAAATAAAAAGTAAATAAAATACATTTTAAATTAATTATTACTCCTACTACTTCCATACATTTCAAAGAGTATGGTGACCGTGGAAGGTGAAGATGAAAGTGTACACGGGGTGGAACGTCTGGGACAGGAAAGCTCGATAAGACGTAAAGATAGGAGAGTGAGTTGAATCTCAATATAAACTCTCATATAATGTTTTTTAACCCAGCACTTCATTCAACCTTCAATTTAAATATCCTGCATCATCATTTCCCTTCACAGATTTTCATTTTCTGTCATTTCCCTTCTCTTTTTCTGTCTCTCGTCGCCCTCATGTAGCGCTCAGAAGTCAGGCTCTTCCTCTGACGATTCCGACAGCGACGTCGTCACTCGGCGCTCCTCTGGCCCCTCCCCCTCCGGACCATCTCCCGCTCACGCCCGCAAACACGAGGCCTCGGCTCGCCCGTCTATTGTTGTGGGGAAAAGGTCCATACAGCTGCATGATTGTGACGCCCGGGAATGTTCTAGAGAAACCCAGATTATTAGCGGCTTCTAACGAAAGTGCTTTTATTTCAAACGGGGCAGCTTCGTAACCGACTAATCTTGAGCCGTCTTGCTTATGATGTTGACATCATTGGGTGGAACATGACGTGGAGAAATAGATCGACAAACACTCTAGAGGCGACTGTAATTGATAAATTCAATCTGGTTTGACAACCTTAAAAGAATAAGTTTTAGCTCAAGAATTTGGGAGAAAAGACGTCATCAAGTCTGTTATTTGTTATGTCGACTCATTGCCCAGGGGCCAAATTTGTACCGCCAAGTCATTTGAGGTGGATCCGGGGGTCGATAAGATCATAATAAGAGTTATCTCATTTAGAAGTTCAAAATATAAAGCAAATATCTTTGACCATTTTAACACCAAATAAAAAACTTTTCACGGACAGAGAGAAAAGATATATTTAGTGTTTTTTTTCCATTTGATTCATGAAGTCATAAAACCTTTTTTGTGATATTCAAACAGTTTTTATTTTTGTTTGGTTAATACATTTTGTAACGCAGGCCATGGGCCGAATGGAATCTGCTCAAGGGCCACAAATGGCCCCCAGGCAACCACTTTGGACGTGCCTGTGCTAAGCCAAGAAACACATATTATTGATACAGTAAAAATGTCTAAAAACCAAAATGTCGATGTGGAAGGAAAAAAGGAATTGAACGGGAGGATTTTCGGTTCTTAACATTTCTGACCGACAATCACAAAGTAGTGGTATTGATCGAGGCAGGACCAAAATATTAAATCGGACCAATTTTTACTACTCAATTATGAATTTGGATAAAATATATGTCAGCATTAATACCTATGACGAAGCTTCATGAAACAGTATAATGTTGTTTAGAGGTCAGTAGGTGGCGCCACCACTTTAAAAATGATGTGATGATTCATTAGAACAGTTGTTCAAAACAAAGAAAAATAGTGCAGGGACGCCATCTAGTGGACTCTGAAAAGAATGACACTGCTTCATGAAGCTTCATCACACCATCACTAGTTTAAGTTGCAGTTACTAAGTTTAAATAGCACACAGTTGGTCAATATAAAATATAAAGTATATAGATTCAATGTCAAAATAAAAAAGCCTTTATATAAAACCATTATTTATGCATCTTGTAACACCCTACTATCTGCAAAACTAAAAATTTTGCGTGTGATTGAAAAAAACTCTTCAAACATCGCCTCGTTTTCAGCCTGCTGTATCTTTTCCCTTCTGTGCCGGGCCCGGCCTGCACTCACACACTCTCTGTCCTCTCTCTTCCACCTGCTCTGCAGTCGTCTCGTACAAGCACTCACTCAGCCCCCCGACACACAGCCCCCTCCGTTACCCCCTCCACCTCTAGTGTTCGCCCCCGTGGACCCCACCTCCGGTCCCAGACTGGTCAAGTGCGAGAAGAGGCCCCTCCTCGGGCGCCAGGATCCCCGGGAGCCCCCGGACCCCATCGATTACGATAGCATCGTCCCAGACCTGGAGAACGACGACATGTACGCCAGGAGGACTCTGGCCTTCCAGTCCAACGAGAACCTGGTCCTGATGAAGACCCGGGTCAAGCGCCGCCTCTACTCCTCCGAGCCGCAACTCAACATCGTCGTGCAGAAGCGAGCGGACGCCGAGGAGGAAGAGTACCCCGATATAGAGCAGGACGACATCGTGTTCCGCAAAGAGAACCAGCTTCAACAGAACCGTCCACTTTCCGGCGCCCCCGACAACTACTACCCCATGCCCGTCCCGGAACCCTGGGCTCTACCCGATGACCTGAAGGCCAGACTTCTCTGCCCCCCGTGCCCGCTGACCCGTAAATCCACCGAGAACAAGGAGAACGACGTCGAGGACCATCCGAAGACGGATGACATGCTGATGCGCAAGTTTGGGGCGAGTTCCGGTCGGGGCTCATCGGTCCCCCAGACGGCGCCCTCTGTTCCCACTTCCTGTTGTGAGGGTGACCTGCAGAAGTGGCAGGAGATCAGAGAGGCGAGTCGGGTCCGATACAAGAAAAAGCTTTTGGTGGAAAGACTTGCCGCTTTAAGAATGTTGTCCGGACCGGACGACCAAAAATGACCCACAAAAAGTTTCATGTCGAGTTATGGAGGTTGTTCGGTGGCGTGACGCTTGAACAATGTTGCATTAGATCCGTGTTAGAGTATGTGTCAGATTCTTGCTGGTTATCTCTTTATCTTCCCCTTTTTTTTGGAGTTTAAGAATCTGTAAAAGATCCATTTTGAGATTGTACGATTGGTGCTGCTGTGTTCCGAAAGCTTATGAAAAATAAAGTGGATGCTGGACTTGACCCAAGAGATTTATCTCGTAAGTGTGTGATGGACTGGAGTTAAACGGCCATTTGTTGACCTTCCCTGGCAGCTACAGAAAGTTCAGCCATGTTTTTCCCCCGGAAAATAACTTCACACCGACGTAGGAGGATCAGAGTGCAACTGGGGTGGAGCGTAATAAGGTTCAAGCGCGAGCAGAAGCCAAACATTGTCACCAAGGCGGTACAGTGTAATTAAAGGTCCGGAGACTCTAGAGATTCCTCGTCTGTCCGAGAAATGATGAAAGTTTTCTTGTAAAAAACGGAGTTTTCACATGAGCGGTCGAGCACAAGGAGTCCATTCAGCTCAGAGTTTAGTTCATGACCGTTTGTAAAGTCTGTTTCCAGTCATCACAGTTTCCAGGCAAACCAGTCTGTTTAGACTGATGTCCGCGGTCCTCACTGAATCGCCATTAAGGGGGGATTTTTTCCTAGAAAGTCTTTACGACACACATTGACTGATGATTCATTTGGTGTTTCCCAAATCCACTTAATATTTTGCGTACGCAAGTGCTTTGCACTTCGCAGTGTGCGAAAATGTATTGATGGACACTTTCCACCCTCAATGGCCGTCCTTTTTAGTGACGTAGATGACGCTACGTCTAGAGCCACGGCACTAAACGGAAGCTACGTCACTGACGACGCATCTTCGGAGCAAATACCAGTGTAAATGTCTCGAGAAAAAACTCATAACAACAATAATAATACAACTTAATAACTTGTTTCGATTGGTGAAAATCGCGTTAAAGTTATAGAGTTATAACTCATAGGGTATATATAGTTATAGCTATAGAGGAACGCCGGCTGCAATCAGCGTTAAAAAGTAGTAGAAAAAGAAGCTGTCCAGTCATTTCCGGTAAGTGTGTAGCGAAAAGGGTTTGATTTAAGACAGTACTACCCTGTTGAAAATTTGTCTTACAGTGAACTGTAAAGCAGTGCACTAAGAGAAGTGCGCAATTTGACACACAGCAAGTTTTGGTTGGGCTTGTTCAGATTCTTCTTGTTCCTTTGTGTTTAGTCTTTTTTATATTGTTCAAAAAAAGTCAAAGGCAGATTCATTTTTGAGCCTGTTTGATCTCCGCTGCTGAGGTTCTATTACACTTGAATTGATAATAATTAATAGCATCAACATTACATCAAAACAGTTTGTGAAGCTAATTCTTGATACTACATTCAGTACACCGGGTGATTTTAAAAATAGAAAACTAAAATAAAAAATAAAAAACTTGGGAAGGCACTGAGACAGTACATTCTTCTGCCCAAGAACCAATTCCACATGATTAAAACAAACATTAAAACACATTAAAAACAGGTTTGATCACCAAAGTAACACAGAAGATGATCTATTTTGATGAAGCTTTATAGAGTCATCTGCCTGAGCTCTGTTGTTGAGCGTCAGCTGGGAACAGCCATACAATTGAATGAGGAAATTTCCAACTAAGTCAACAACATTTTTTCACTTCTAGCGCAGCGAGTTAAAAAAAGAAAAACATCATCGCCTTGGCAGAGACGATGATCCTAAAGCCAGAAATGTTGGGAATACATTGTAACAATACTGTCAACAAAACTGACATTATTGAAAGTTCAAAGTATATATTCGTATAAAACATTGTGTATCACTAGAGTCACTAGAAAAGTTATTCTCTTTAACTCCTGATATCATGAATGTTTGAATCTACATACACATGTTTGTCTTGTTTTGTACTTGTTTAATCATTATTATGCTTTAGTTTGGATGGAAAGGTTTATAAAAAGGGAATTTTACATCAATAATCTAAAGTATATGTGTCAAACTCAAGTCATTTAATGTGGATGGATAATAACTAAAGTAGATAATGTATATGTTGATTATGGATGTTAAACAATCATACAAAGATTTTGAATAAAATTAAAACTAATGTTGAAGGAAAGGAATTGGACGGGAGTGTTGTTGAAATTGTAGAAATGAGCCTCAAAGAAAAATCAAAATCCTTGTAAGGTTAATAAACATTTTTGCTCTGACGAAAATATCTTGGCCTATTGTTGGATTGAGGTTTATATCCCTGATTTAAAGGTCCAATAAAAATAGAGTTTCTTAAAAAAATGTATGCTGAAAGGTTAAAACCAATAGGATGTCAAGAGATAATGGATTTTAAAATTAGTCTAAGAAAAAAAATGTCCCAATGATATCTTTATGATCTTTTTAGTTTCATATTTCTGATCAAAACACTGTCAACGACCTTTAAAAAGATACATATTCAGGTTCACCTTCCTTTTAAAATCACTCTGAAAACTGCAACTTTAGTTTTAAAGATGATAACGAAGCCATAAAGGTAAGTCACTTTCTTTAGAAGAACTGGTTCAATTCTTGCAGTCATTTTGAAGCCGTGCACTACCATCATGCTCACAGTGAATATATATATATATATATATATATATATAAAGTTGTCTATGGTTCTCTCCCTGGTTTCCTAGACAACGCTTCATGAGCGAGAATATCGACGGGTGAGTTGACATGAGCCTCCAGGAATGTGGCACAACAGTTGCACCGGCCTCTTACAGTCACACCCGCTGGCCCTGTTTTTTTGCTTTTGTTGCTGCTGCTCTGCCCGTGTTGCTGCTAAACGCTGACACATGACATGCTGCACCGTCAGTGAGGGAGGGGGCGGCGGGGCTCACGGCGTCCTATTGACAAAGTGAAAAGGGTGATACAAAAGCATAGCAGCCCATCATTTATCCGGACCGTGTTGGTCTCAGTGGGTACTTTATTGACGTGCTGCACTCATCATGTGCTCAGAGAAATATCAATCTGAGGTCAGGACCTGCAGGTAAGAAGTGCATGACTAGAAGAGCTTTTTTTCTTTTATTCTAACCCACTGAGCTTCTTTTCGGCTGCGTAAACTAACCACCGTGGACATCTGGAAGCTGGATTTTGTGTGCGTCATATTTGCGTCATATTTGCGAGTCATTACAAGACTGACATTTAAATATTGCTTAAATGCCACTTACTAAATGTTGGGTTTTATCTTCTGATATTTCCGCAGAAGCAAATCCACCAGCGATATCCAGGGGATCCGTCAGGAGCAAATGGAGGAGCTCAAGAAGTATCGAGAGCAGATCAAGCAAAGTGACGACAAGTGGCAAGATGTGAGTCCAAGTTGACTTCAGCAGAGACGAACACACAGTTGTCAAAGCACTTTTTATGAGATTGTTATCCTTTTATCATGACTATGATGAGGAAAGTACTCTTGATGATGTTCCAATTGGAAGGATGATGCTCTTAAATACTTTATATCCACTTCATTCATCTCCTGTCTATACCATCATTTATTTAAACATCATTGGTTTTCTACTCCTTTTTTTTTCCCGGGTATATCCATCAGCAAAATTCTTTATCAAAAACTCACTCCAAAAAAAGAAAAATCTCTAGAATGTCTCAAGTTCTCCCAGATGTCGGATCATGGAAAAATTGCGCTTTCTTTAAATACTTCAATATCAAAATGTGTTTTTTTTCCATTGTAAAGTTCTTTCTGTTCAGCAATGTTTAAGTAGTTTTTCTCTATTCACGTATGAGCATTTTGAAAAGAACTAGATCTCATGTCATGGATTGTCCACCCTGTCTGCACTCTCTTCTTCACCTACGCTACCTCTACTCCCTGCATCTATCTTACTTTTGCATTAACAGGCTCCTCATTGGATCATTTATTTTCAGGTGGCATTTTACCGACATGCATGGGATGTGTTTTTAGAACCATCTAAAAAGGCTGTGACACGTTTCAACAATGGCAGCAGGCTTCTTAGTGCCCTCTACTGGCTGCCCTCGCCTTCACACGGCAGCACATTTTTATTAAAATAAATAGTAATTATTTGAGAAATATTTCACAGTTATCAAACGTTTTTAAGGAGGAGGATGATTTTTAAAAATATAGATGAGTCTCTAAGTGGTATTTATTCATGTTTTATCGTTGGGGGTTGGGTTTTCGGGTGAAATACTGGAGTCTTTAAGCAGCATTTGGGTCACAGAGTCCTCTACACACCGGGGAGGTGAGCCGAGGAGGAGCCTAAACTACACAAATAGAACACCTTCAACTGTCTGCCCTTTTTTTTTTTTTTTTTTTTTTTTTTTTTCCTCCTCAACTTTCCAGCCCAACTCCCAGAAACATGATCAATCTATTAAAGAGGAAACCGTCTGCTTTGACTGCAGGACCTGAGCAAATGGAAGAGCCGACGCAGGAGCGTCAACTCTGATATCGTCAAGAAGAAAGAGGAGCGGGAGAAGATCGAGCAGATCACCTTCTCCGGGGATAACAGGAGGTCCAAGACCTTCAAGGAGATGCAAGAGGAAAGGTGAGAGCGCTAAACTTCATCAGATGCAGAGGACACCAATGCAACGTAACACTCGGAAACACCTGTTGTTCTTCTTTTTTTTAACGGCTCAGAGGTGAAGACTTTACTTTCCTAAGCCAGGTAAAGAGAGAGCATGACGTTTCATTGACATTCGATTTTGTTTTTGATGTTAAAAGCTTCATCTAATGTTGGCTGGGATGTAGTTCCACCCACTTTTCATCCGTCTGTTTATCATCAACCACAATTCCACTTTCAGGTCATGACCTATTTATTGTAGTTCTTGGTTCATGTGTGAGGAGCAGAGCAATGGAGATATAGTTAAAGTAGGGAAGAGCAAAGAAAATGAAATGAAGATAATGACCTACAAAGCTAAAATATGACCTTGAAAGACTTCAGTTTTCTGATTCAATTCATTGGATGGATGGATGGATGGATGGATGGACGGACGGACGCTTTATTGATCCCTCGGAGGAGAAAGCATTTGCAATAAATCCATCCATCCAAACAAACATCCTCAGCATCCACAGGCTCCTCTCCATGCACTGCAGAATGGAACACATTTTACATTTACTACTATGTAAGACCATTAAATATTCTTGATAATGGTAAAAACAGGGGGAAAAATGGTATCACAAAATCTCTATAGTCATACTTCGATGAAAGTAATCTAAAATAGAAATATGTGAAGAAAAAAAATCGACATGATCTCAGTCATAAGGGCCACATAAATACTGTCAAAGGGCCACGTATTGTCCAATGACTTTATTTTTGCGGCCCTCATGAGTTCAGAGAAAAAACTGTAGTAATGTTTCCGACAGCTTACTAACAATTTTATTTTGAATTAATTTTTAGTTATTACTAGTTAAACCCATTTTTGTTTTTTAAAGTTTCATACTCTTCTCCCCGCCCCCCTTTTTTTGTTCATTTCATTGGTCCTTATTTTTACTTTTTTCTTGTCCCACAAATTAATTTGAAAACATATTCAGAAATGTTTGTATAAAAATACATTTCAAAGGATAAAATAACTATTAGCTTGTTGGCATGGCACAATTGTACTGGATCTTTGTTTTTTAAGCTTTTCCATTACATTAATGTTCCCTGTTTTTTCGACAGTCACTGTTTGTTTTGATTAAAAAATTGCACAAGTATAAAAAATGTTGATTTTTTAACCCAGGTTTTTTTATATCTCCAGAGAGAACAGAAGAAACAATAGCCTCGGCCGTTTGTCGTCGCTACACACCGACGACGAGGACGTGTTCGAGAAGCCGTCTGCTCAGCCCAGATCTCTCCCTCCGAGGAGCTCCACCATCGACACTCCCTACACAACATCTGATCTCGCTCAGAGGGAAGTCAAGCCAGTTTCTCCTAAAGCTCCCAGTCGACGCTCGCTTGTGTCGCGCTCAGAGGAGGTGGACAACCCCTCCGCCGTCGCCTGGAGCAACACCTCCCTCCTCCGCCCCAGATCCTCCTCCCCGCAGCTGAGAAGTTTGACTCCAGAAAATACCAGTAAAGTGGAGGAGACCCGCACGACCATCACCACTAGCACCGTCAACTCCACACGCCCGGTTTTGCGGGAGCAGGTACCGAGGCGCCCGCTGTCCCGCGTGCAGACCGATCCGGCTCCGGCGCCCTCTACTGGTTCTCTGTACAAACAGCAACCACAGTACAGCTCTATGGAACCCAAACCTCCAGCCACGTCTCGGGTTTCCGCGTCTCTACCAAGACCCTTCCAGATATCGGACAGCACCCGACTGGTCACGCCAAGACCTTTCGGGATGCAGTCGTCCCGCATCTCTTCACTTCCTCGCACTTTTAGTGTAGGTTTGCCAAAGTTACCAAAATGTTACCTCCTTTATCTCAACCTTACTTAATTGATTCCTGGACGTCCTACTTAATAGGGGGACAGCGTCACCAGGAAGGTCAACGGTGACGTGGACGCCGCCAAGAGGTCGTCGGTGCCGAGTCGCTACCATCAGTTCATGACCCCGGAAGATGAGGAAAAATCTCAGAGCAGCTCGAGCAGCGAGGACGAGGAGGAGCGAGAGAAGAGCGCCACCGTCAGGCCTGCTCCACCGCAGGTCGAGCGCAGAGCCGTCGTCGCTCCTGCTCCGGTCAAAGCTACAACTGAGGTACTTGATCCGGTTTAAGATTACTAACCATATTTGAGGATAACATTGTGACTCACTTTATAACTCGGTAAACCTTCACAACACTCACTCTGTCTCATTCCCTCCCAGTGAACTCATCACCAATTATTCCTTATGATATAAAAATTGTGAAGACAAATCAAAGTCAAAAACATGACTACATCACCAAGAATATCAATCTATCTATCCATCTCTCTCCATCCATCTGTCTATCTTTAACCATTGTGTTATCTCAGGGTCACAGTGACCCGAAGGCCTGAAAACAAATCCAGAAATACACATGCAGTGGTGGAGGTTGTTCACCTTAACCCAAAGTCAATACAAGGGATACTACAAACGCATTTGTTCTCGGGCCTATGGGTCACCTTGACCCAGAGACAACACAAGGGTTAAAATATTCCCAAAAAATGCAAAACATTTTTTAATCGTTGATAATCCCTTAAATATTTGGCATATTTAATCAAATGCATTTGTGGTATCCATTGTGTTGTCTCTGGGCCAAAGTAACACGTAGTCCCAAAAACTAATGTGTTTGTGGTATCCCTTGTGTTTCCTCTGGGTCAAAGTAACCCGAAGTCCCGAAAACAAATGTGGCTGTGGTATCCCTTGTGTTTCCTCTGGGTCAAAATAACCCGAAGTCCTGAAATCAAATGTGTTTGTGGTATCCCTTGTTTTTCCTCTCGGTCAAATTAACCCGAAGTCCTGAAAACCAATGTGTTTGAAATATCCCTTGTGTTTCCTCTGGGTCAAAATAACCCGAAGTCCTGAAATCAAATGTGTTTGTGGTATCCCTTGTGTTTCCTCTGGGTCAAAGTAACCCGAAGTCCCGAAAACAAATGTGGCTGTGGTATCCCTTGTGTTTCCTCTGGGTCAAAATAACCCGAAGTCCTGAAATCAAATGTGTTTGTGGTATCCCTTGTTTTTCCTCTCGGTCAAAGTAACAGGAAGTCCTGAAAACCAATGTGTTTGAAATATCCCTTGTGTTGCCTCTGGGTCAGAGTAAATTTCATATACAGTGGTGGAGGTCGTTTCGCTTGACAACACAGGGGATACGACAAACACATTTTTGGGGGGATCTTCAGGTCACCTTGACATAGAGAAGGGTTAACATGAAACACAAAAGGTTTTTGGTTATACAACAAGAGTAAAAACTAAATAAAAGTCAAAAATGTAAATTGTTGTCGTTTCAAAACAATCATGGAGGAATTTGAATCACTTGTAACTTACACTTCTCTTAAACATTCTAGGACACTTGTCAGATGCGCATCAGCCTGAACCAGAAGCCCAACAGCAACCCGGACTTTGGCTTCCAGGCCGCCTGGGACTCCACAGGAGCCCGCGTCACCTCCATCAAACCAGGTAACATCTAGACGACCTCTTCCTGGGTACACTTGGGAGATGTTTTCATCTTCTGTTGCTACGGTGACGACTGAGGGTCCAACCCAGCAGCAGCAATCTTATGTAGGACAGTTGCTTTCTGGGTCGTATCTGCTGGGCCTCACATTGTTTTTCTACTTCCTGCCCCATTTATATGAGACAAATGATTACACGGTCACTGATGTATATGCTAATTGGAGTTTTCTGGAACTTGCATTATAGTTTGCGCTTTAATGCTTTGCCGCCCAGCCAACCCATCACCACAGTCAATCACTTTTGAAAAGTTAAATACTGTATAGTAGCGATTTTGACAATGAGAAATGTTTAAAAAAAAAAGACTTAGTTCTGACACGGTCTTGTCATCCAGGCAGTCCCGCTGAGATCTTCCAGCTCCATCCGGGAGACGAGGTGCTGACAGTGAACGGCCAGCAGGTGGCGGAGATGAGCTACACCGCCTGGAAGGCCAGCATGGAGGAGGCTCTGCAGGAGGGCAGCCTGGTCATGGACGTCCGCCGTCACGGCCAGAAGAGTGAGTCACGCTGACAGCGTGTGTGTTTTGATGAAAGGTGAAGGGTTGACTCTCCGTGGTGCGTTCATGGACCCGAGCTTCTGGCAGCCTTCGCCGCTAAACATTTGTGACACTTGGAATTGGTCCGTTGAGTGTTGATGGATTGTCCATGAACGGTCGTGACTCCTCATATTCCTGCCTGTATATAAAGAGTCATGATTTTTTTAATACATTTTTTTAACAGGGTTCTCTTTCTATCAGTTTCATTGTTTATTCCTCTGGAATTTTCCACCGTTTCACTGTTTTGTATCAGTGTTGATTTACAGTTTCGGTGAAAAGCTGCTCACTTACCTTTTTCATACTGACATACCAGACTTTTTTCATGTCATAAAAGCTCTCAACTCAAACAAAATAGTAACATTAATTGTAAATAAATGTTTAACATTATGTAAAATAAGATAATAATAAAATAAAATGCCAAGAAAAAGTATTTTGAATCAACACTTTTAATGGAGTAAAATGGGAATTTGAGTAGAATTATTTGAAAAAATAAGTTGTTTCCTTCATAAAGAATACACAAACATCATCAGAAAAGGAGAAATTGTTGACATAACAGAGGTTTAAGACAAAATAAAATCTAAATAATAACTATTAAAATTCTTACCTTCTCATTTATATTTTTAATTTATATTTTAAATACCTTGTACTAGTTCTGACAATAACACATCACTAATTATATTCAAAATTAAAAGTAACAAAACAAAAATATATATATAAAAAAATCAACATATGTGATCCTTCTCTGTAAGATTACTTTAATGTGACCCTCATGAGGTCAAACATCATAAATAAACTAATTTTGTATGTATTTCAACTATTAATGTCTAGTCTCTAAAATAACTGTGAGTATGTGTTGCCCCTAGAGAGACATCTAATTGATTAACTATTTGAAAGAAATGCTTATTTACATTTGATTTACTTATAAAGGTTATATAAATTACCATTTATAGGTTAATTTGGCACGATTCTATACTTTTAGCTACTTTATTTTCGTGTCAATTGTGTCTAAGAACCTGCATCATGGGTCGTCATGAGCTTGTCACAGTCTGTCTACTCTGCTTGGCTGGGGAAGGTGGTTTCTCTGCTCTCTTACTCACACGTCGCTGCTAAACAAAAGACATTAAAGTTTATGGTTTTTTGTGCCGTATCACCGGATCAGCCTGGGACAGAGACCAACCTTCCTCGCCATTTCAAAGCCATAAGACCATCAATCTGACCAGTTTGGAACATCCGATGCTTGTAGGTTTCCCAGACGCCAACGCCGTCAACAGCCTGGACTTCACCTCCCGCAACTCCAGGGAGTCGGCGTCGTCCACCTGGACCCCCTCGCACCCTGTCATCGTAAGAGAGAAGATGTAAAAACTGTCAATGTTTCCACTGATCACGTCGTGTCTGACGCAGGATGTGGCTTCGAACGGACTTAACGGAGGTTTCCGTGAGGAGCCGGTGAACATGAGAAACAAAGGTAGAAACTATTTTTAATATTTAGATTTTTTGATCTCATTAAAAAAAAAACACAAGTGGATACAGTCGATGATATGATACTATGTTGTGTTTCACGATGATCTTGTTTCCATCTCCCATTTAGAGTCAGAAACCATATCTTTGAAAAACTTAAAACGGCGCTCAGAGTTTTTTGAAAAAGGTAAAACTGTGCATGAACTGGTCGTCCAGTTTCTTCACGACTTCTGTGCAACTGTCGGGGGCTGGTTTTCTCTGTGCTGTCGCCTCCGTCTATCACGTGTCGAATCCTGTTTCTGCATGTTAGTTGAGACGTCCATGTACCAATAAGAAATATGCTTCCATATCAGTTGAGTGAAAACCAATGTCTAGGAAATAGTTGTTTATCTTCTTGACCTTCTCCTCAGGAAGAGGGTAAAACATTTATCGCCTCCATCTCACCTGTCCAGTGAGTTAATACTCAGTCTTGTGACAAATCAAATTCATGCTATGGTTATAGGTATTCTCTGGCAAGCTTCTAGCCAAAACACAAGGTATATTTACCTTCACAAGAATCAAGAAAAGAGGCTTCTCTTAACAAAAAGTCTTGTAGATTAATGCAGTGCTGAGTTCACTGAGAGGGAGCCAGATGAAAACAAAGAAATTGGGCTTAATTTGGTCAGTGAATCTTTGCATTTAGGTTCATTGAATGTAGGTAGACTCGAAATAAATAATGGGTTAAAGAGGCCTAATGAAACCGATGATAAGGTATCATCATACAGTGTATTTTGAAAGGCACTGAAAGTTTGAAAATGATGCATAAGTAGATCAATGGCCTCTCAAAATGAATACAAGGTGTCCTGATACAATGCTTTTGAAACTCAAACAATGCATGTTTCACGAGGCCTCATCAACACATCAGTAGTGTTTTCATTTTTAAAAGGCCACGATTCATTTGATTATAACATAATACTTAAATGCAGAAAGTTTAAAAAATGTAGACACTGTATCATGATACCTCATCAGCTGTTTCATGAGGCCTCATTAACCAGTCCATACCCAAAACCATGAACTGTTTATACTAGTGGTGGCTTCATGAGGCCTCATGAAACACCTCTATACTGAAGACACTGTATCATGATACGATGTCTTTGTATTTAAAAGGCCACTAGATGGCAGTCGAAGCTTGTAAATGATGCCAGGTTTCACTAATTTAGTAGATTAGAGCCAAAGATTATAAAGCAGAGTGACATCTTGTGTATCATGATACACTGTCTTTATTTTTGAAGGCCACTAGATGGCAGTCTAAGCTTGTAAATAAGTCCAAGTTTTACTAATTTAGTAGATTAGAACCAAAGATTATAAAGCAGAGAGTGACATCTAGTTTATCAAATAAACTGTCTTCAATACACAGCTGTTACATGACCTCGTCCAAAAATCACTAGTTTTTAGTCCTACCATAGTAGCTAAAACCCAAAGACATCAAATGGCAGAAATGCTAAACAAAGTCCAGTATAAAAAGTTGATTTTTTTGTAAATATTTCATAAATAAATAGTTAATTCTGTACCAAATTGTAAAGTTTAGTTATGAGTCAGTAATAATTGCTTCCTTTACTCGTTATTTTGTCGACTCAGCAAAGATTTACTAGCATAGTTCAAACCGTCAACACTCTTCATGTCCGAAAACAGTCGGCTTTAAAAACTTGTCCTGCCCAGCTTCACTCCACATCTTCTGCATGCTGCTGCCGTTTGCTTCTCACAATCTATTACGATTGATTTTCCTTCTGGTCCGACAAGTAGCCTTGAGGTCTCCAGAGCGATCGATAAGTGCAAGATATAAAATTGAGTGTTCGGCTCAATCGTAAACATGAATCGTTGTTGTGCTTGTAAATGTCACTTTCCCTGATGAGCCGGCGCTTGACCTGAAAGTAGCAGCTGAAACTTTAATAAGCCTGTCAGCGCTGTGTTGACACGGCAAATGGCCCGAAAGGTTAACTTGAATATTTATGCTTCATTGAGCTCCTGTGGCTGACGATTTGTTTTGTCTTGTGCAGGCGGACCCGACACTCCCATGCCAGACGTAAGTACAATATTAAGATTTACAGTTGGTCATAATCTTATGGTTTAATGGTTTGAAGCTGGAAAAAATGAACAATTTTCCCTATAATGTTGCGGTTTACTGATCCTAGAGCAGACCTGGGCAAAGTGGTTGTTTATGGGGACCTCATAAGGTTAAAATATAAAACTTATTAAATATATACAAAGTAAAACAGTACAGTACTTTTTGTCGGTACTTAATTCAATTATCTTGAGATTTAGACTTACATTTAGAAATTTAGAGAAACTTTAAACAAAGCAATTAAGAATAGTAAAGAAAGAAATAAACATTAAATAAACCTCACTATAGCAAAACATATTTATAATCCCTTTCGTGTAAAAAAAAAACTGATAGGAATAACCTTTTCCTCTAAATATGTTGTCAGTATTTTCTCCATTTATTTTGAGGTGCAAGACATTTTCACAAAAGTTACAAAAAAATCTGTAACAAAAAAGTCAAGAAAGTTTTATTTAGTTTTATTTTAATTTTTGTTTTTTGTTAATTATTGTTAATATCCTTAGTAACATTTTCTATTTTTTTCTTTGTTTTTTGTGTCCGTTTATACGTTGTTTTTTTTCTTCATCCCATTTTTCCCACGGCTTGGCAGCCCCTCCGAACAGTCCAGGTATATAATGTGGCCCCTTCAAAAGTTGAATCGTCTTCCCCTGTCTTGTAAAAAGTAAAGTTCAGTTGCAACACGTGGCCCTTTGACTGTTTTCGCATCCAGCGTGAAGTGTTCTTGAAGTAAAACTATTAAAAAGTGGTTTTCGACAGTTCACTGAGAATTGAATTTATATATACAACTTTTTTTTTTACTATTTTATTATACATTTTTTTATTTTCTTTGTAATGTGTAATTATTTACCCCATCAAAATCGATTAAAATATCCTTTGTTTCTGCAATTCCATATGGTGTGGTCCAGATGAGGCATGTTAAATATTTAAGGCATGAGATCCGTTATACATTGAAACTATGTTTAGTTATATGTCTATACCAGTGATTCCCAACCTGTGGGCCACGAAGGTATTGCAAGTCGGCAGCAAAATCGTCTCCAAAAATGGTATGATTTTTATTGCGGGAGGGTGGATGTAATTATATAAAAATAAAAATACACATAATGATGTTTTAAATGTTAAAACTCGTTAAGTTTCAAATATTTATTTCATTATATTGAAAGCATTATAATGTATTTATGGGGTCAGAGGTGAGCCGCTTTAAAGTGGGCCCCGAGTTAGAAAAGGTTGGGGACCACCGGTCTATACAGTAGATGTTGACCTGTCGGTTCACTCACATCCCTTCATCATTATATCTTTTCTTTAAGATCCCAGTACCTGCGATCACTCCATCCAGCCGCTGGTCCTGGGACCCCGAAGAAGAACGCAGGAGACAAGAGAAGTGGCAGAAGGAGCAGGAGCGTCTCCTGCAGGTACAGACGAGAAAACCATGAGTTTCTCTGACAAATGTAATAATAATAATAATCTATATGATTTTCTTGGTCAGGAGAAATACAAGCGCGACCAGGAGAAGATGCAGGAGGAGTGGCTGAAGGCTCAGCAGGAGATCGACCGAAGCTCCAAGCTGCACCAGGTCAGACGTTCAACTTGAACTAGAAAGTTCTTCAGGTCTCTAACAAGTCTTGGGTTCTTCTCTTCAACAGCCAGGAAGTCTGGAGATGCACAGCAGCAGTGTCAGCCTTCTCTCATCCCTCTCTCCCGTCAGCCAATCTTGGGAAGAGGAGGAGAGGGTGAGGAAGGAGGAGCAGGAGCGCCAAATACAGGTGGAGGAGGAACGAAGATGGCAGGAGGAGAGGGAGAGGGAGAGGAGAGAGGAGCAGGAGAAGGAGAGGAGGGTGGAGCAGGAGAAGGAGAGGGAGAGGAGGGAGGAGCAGGAGCGTCAAAGAGAGGTGGAGGAGAGAAGGAGGAGAGAGGAGGAGCAGCGTCAGTCGCAGCTTCTACAGGAGGAGCGGAGAAGGAAGGAGCAACAGGAGGAGGAGAGAAAAGAGAGGGAGGCGGAGGAGCTGATATGGCAGCAGAGGAGGGAGGAGGAGAGGGAGGCGGAGGAGAGGAAGAGGCAGGCGGCGACGGAGAAACTGCGGCGAGAAAGAGAGGTCCTGCAGCAGCAGCAGCAGCAGTGGTCAGTTGCAACTTTCAGTGTTTGGCTGCTTGTCCGGCTCACCTGTGGCTTCACTAACACGCTCACGTAAAACATCACTAACATGTTTGTGTTCCATCTCTGTGCCGTCGCTCACTGACCGCCTCAGGAATGCCGGCTCCCATTTCTCCAACTGGGAGTCGACACTCTCGATATCGGACAGGTAAACATGGGTTCGTCTGTCTGTGTGAAGGGGTTTTACCTGAGAAGCGTTCGGGGGAGTCAGGCGTCACCTCTCGTCTGATGATGACAGACAGGTGGCGCTATGAGGTCAGACAGGAGACTTCACAGTCACGCTTGATGTTGCTAATCAGTAGTGACAGTGAAGCTAGCACTCGTGATGACTTTCACACACCTCTTACATTTTATTTCATTTTTAATTTTTCAACGTTGACGTCTATTTAATGGTTTTCTTTCAACCTCTAGTCTTGAGTGGAGGGATGTTTAACATTTTCTGGGAAAATGGTTGATCTGAAGGTTTGAAACCTGACCTCATTCTTTTTAACCAACCAAACTTAACCACATTTTTCTTTTTTATGTAGATTTTAACTCTGAAAAATTGAAGTTTAAAGTTTAAAGAAAAGTATTTATTATTTTTATTTTTAATAAACTATTTTGAAAAATGTATTTAAAGTAACTTAAGTAAAATATTGTTAAATTATTTTAATACATTTATTTATTTATACATTATTTTTCAATAAATAAAAATGTATCAACAACAGATGATGCTGCATCATGATACAGTTTGAAAGGCCACTAGATGGCGCTCACAATTAAAGTTAAATTAGTAGATCAGAGCCAGAGATTTTAAAGAAAAGAGTGCCATCTAGTGGCAAAATTAAAACACCATATGATCGAGGCCTCATCAACCCAACACTACTAAAAATTTGTGATTTGCTGATGAAGCTTCATGAAGCAGTGTCATGTTGTTCAAAGGTCAATAGGTGGCGCCATCAGTTTAAAAATGATGTGTCATTAGAACGCCATCTAGTGGACTCTGAAAATAATGACACTGCTTCATGAAGCTTCACTGCTGAAAATCATGCAATTGTGGCATTTAACTAATACAATGTTGTCCTAAAGAATATAGTGTTTTATTAAAATGTTGCATGATTGACAAAGTTTTTTTTTTCTTTGGCAGGCGAAAGTCCAAGTCATCTCCTCAGCTGGACGAAGACGACAGAACACAGAGAGGTTCGTTTCATAATCATCATAATTTATGTCTCCTCACAAGTGACATTTTGACTCGGGACTTTCTTTCCATATACTTGCATTAGTCGCATGGATACCTGGGTACTCTGCAGGTTTTCACTCCAGCAGCTTGGCCCACCAGCTGCTGGAGGATCAGTTGAGGTTGTCAGAATACAGACACGGTCAGAGTCTGAGGACTGCAGAGCTGGAGTCGGAGAGGAGAAACATCCTGAATGCTATGAAGTATAGGGAGCCGGAGAGAGGTGGGCCTCGAAGCTCAGACTCTTGAATCAGAGAACTTGATTCGTTCACGAGTTTCAATCATTGACTGATTCAGTGTGAGCTGCAAATCACCAAAAGTGTGTTTTTTCTTCTGTGTTTAGTAGTGATGTGCTGATGAGGCCTCGTGAAGCAGCTGCATCATGATGCAGTTTGAAAGGCCACTAGATGGCACTCTCAGTGAAAATGATGTCAGGTTTCATTGAATTAATAGATCAAAGCAGAGAGTGCCATCTAGTGACAGTCTGATGAAGCTTCATGAAGCGGTGTTATTATTTTCAGAGTCCACTAGATGGCATCTCTGCTCTATTTTCCTTTGTTTTGAACAACTGTTTATTTTTAAACTGATGGCACCACCTACTGACCTCTAAACAACGTGTCACTGCTTCATGAAGCTTCATCAGCCCATCACTAGTGCCATCTAGTGGTCGTTTAAAATTAAAACACTGTATCGTGATAGAGTTGATGTTGTATCAGGATACAGTTCGAAAGGCCACCAGATGGCTCTCTCAGTGAAGATGGTCTTTCTAAAAATGAAAATGGCCTTTTCAAAATACAGAATCAGCCGTTTCATGATACAATTGATGCTGTGTCATGAGGCCTCATCGACCCATCACTTAGGTTTCTTAGACTCTTTGTCTGGAAGAATTAATTCCACCATCATCTTTCAGTGACGGGGGTCGCCGGAGTGGACCGCAGGAGTCAGCAGTCGCTGGCCCCGGCGGAGCTGGATCGACAGCAGCTCTTAAACGACATGAAGAAGAAGAACTCCCTCCTGACTGACAACAGCTGGATCCGTCAGCTCTCGGCCGCCGCCGCCGGCACCAACCCGGAAAGCGACAGTCCACCGATGCGCAGGTAAAGACAGCCCGTGCGATCTAACTAACAGAGGGTGGTTGGCTTACTTCCTCTTTCCGCTTCGGCACATTTCAACGCTGGTAAAAAAAAAAAGGGAGCTTCACTCTGTCCTCACATTAACTGGTTAACTGGGGCTTGGGTTGGCTTTTCAGGGGCGAGTCTCTAGACCACTTGGAAACGTCGTACAATTCCTGGCGCTCATCGTGGACCCCCAGGAGTAACGCGCAGATACCAAACTACTCTCGGCCTCACTCCGCCCTCTCTGGTGTTACTTCTCACTATGGTGGCGGGTCAGGGGCGCGGCAGGGGTCTCCCACCATGACCTCCTCCAACTCTTTGGGCTCCTTGCGAGGCAGCACGGGCAGACATACGCCCACCTGGGGTCATCAATCCCCGTCACCGTCGCCCTCATCCCCCTCGCCCGCTACCTCTCCGGAGCCCCCATCTGAGGCGGGCGGGTCTCAGAGGAGCAGGTAATGTTGATGCTCTTTCGCCCGCAACTAACGACTCACTGGTATTTTGGGTTCACTTGAGAAGTGGAGCTTTCGTGTTGTCGGTGTTTCTGCACCTCCTTCCTTCACTTGTCACCCACATTTTTGCCACATGTACAAAAAAAGCCAGATCACCAACTTATGAAAACTTGTTTGCAAGATGTCTGAAATATGATCTTCCCATTGTGGCCTTGACCTCCCAGTCAGGGGTTCAAGGATACGACATTTAGCGATATATTGTGGTATTGCACAAGAATTTGCAGAAGGGGCATGACTCTTGCAGAAGTACTTTTTGAAACAAAAATACACCCAAACTTCATCTTTAAAATCTGCTGGAGTCGACTGTATCCTCTCGTCCTCAGGGATATCGTGGAATTTCATTGTTCTTTTTTAGCTTTTGAGCACATAATGATTCTTGCCATCTAGCTCCCTATACAGTGCTGTTGAATATCAGTACAGTATTGTCAAAAAATACAACAATATTTTAGTGTACTCCCCATTGGGCGACTCACTCAGAGACATCCGGAAACACATGCAATGCTTATAACAAATTAAGCTTAGCAGGATTTTGTACATGTGGCTGTTCACCCTACTGTATACCATGTATGTGTTTTAGTGTGTGTTTGCCTTCATACATGTGTGGAGCATGTGTGACATCACGGCTGTGCGTTCTTCAATCCAGGTCAGTCAGTGGCAAGAAAATCTGTACATACTGTGACACTCCGCTGGGGAAAGGAGCGGCCATGATCATCGAGTCATTGGGACTCTGTTATCATTTGGGATGTTTTAAGGTGAGAGTCGGTCTCAACGCGACGCTCTCCGACTGACTTCTGAGCGTTTCACACTTTTTTTTTCCTCCCCCCAAAAAAAACAATTTGACGATCTGATCCTGTCCACAGTTTTCATCCTGAATGCTGCTTCTTTCCAACTTTACATCGCAGTCGGGAGTCGTCTTTCTCTCACAGCGTCACTTTTAACGATGCTTCATTCATTTCTGTTTTACTGTCGTTAATCCCTTCAGTGCATCGACTGCCACACCGACCTCGGAGGATCGGAAGCTGGCGCAGAAGTCAGAATCCGCAACAAACAGCTCTACTGTAACTTCTGCTACATGCGATTCAAAAGTAAGTCTTGTTCGGGAGCATCAGCCCGAGACACTGGTCTCTTTGAACACTCAACAAAAAGCTCTCGATGACCTCTCGACATGACCTTGAAACACAGTATCCTTTAGAAAGTTCCGCCAACTCCTTTCCCACATGAATCCCTTCTTGTCTCGCTATTGGTGCCAAAAACATTTACACTATTTTGTTAAGTTTCTCATTTTACCGCTTTAGAAACAAAGATGCCTCTGGCAAAATATCCCACCCCTGTTGCTTTTCCTGCGGGAGATATAAGGACCTCCACTTAGACATAATTGGTAACAATGTAAGTTTTTGTTCCCGAACAATAAACGGGTACTAGTCCATCCTGTGCAAGGCCTCTTAACCCTTGTTATCTCTGGGTGACCATAAGGCCTGAAAACAAATGTAAGTAAGTAAGTAATTTATATTTATAGAGCGCTTTTCCAGACCAGCGTCACAAAGCGCTTAAAGAATCAAATAATACTCAATAAAATGGAGCTGGATCAGATCAGTGATGTAAGGAGGAGCCTGACCATGAATAGATCTGAAATTAAGATTAGAAGAAGAATTAAGAACCAGAATTTTAAAGTTGATCCTGAAAGAAACTGCAAGCCAGTGAATAGATTTAAGGGTCGGAGAAATGTGAGTTCTTCTACTTGAGCGGGTCAGAATTCTCGCTGCAGAGTTCTGAATCAACTGCAGACAAGACAGCTCCTTCTTGTTAAGACATGAAAACAAACTGTTGCAATAGTCCAGACGAGAAGACACAAAAGCATGGATTACAAGTTCCAGATTATGTTGGGACAACATTTTTCCTAAATTAAGATATTTTTCTCAGTTGAAGGAAACAGTTTCTGCTCAGTTTTCTGCAGTGTTGAACTAGAGACGTGTCTTTGTCAAATACAACACCCAGGTTTCTCAGGTTCAGTTTGACAGACTGACCTAAGTCACCCAAGTACTGACTCAACCCTGGAACCTTATCATCAGGAGCAATAACCAGTTTTGTCCACATTTAGCTGCAAAGTGTTTTCACTCAGCCATTGTTTGATTTCTAGCAAACAATTGACTAAGCTGTTCAGCCTCCGGGGCTCAGTTGGATCAAATAAGTAGTAGAGCTGGATGTCGTCAGCAAAAATGCAAAAAACAAGAAAGGACCCAGAACAGAACCTTGAGGGACTCCACACAACAGATCTGCCGATTCAGACCTCATTTGATTGGCAGATACACTGAAACTGCTACCAGAAAGGTATGACAAGAACCTCTGTAACACAGACCCAGACAGTCCCACTTCATCCCTCAGTCTTCTCAGCAGGATCTGGTGAACAACTGTGTCAAAGGCTGAGGACAGATCCAAGAGAACCAGAACAGTGTATTGACCCGAATCAGCCGACATCATGGGGTCACCTTCACCCTGAGATAACACAAGGGTTAAAGGTCGATGATGAGAAGTCGGAAATATATTAGTATTAGAAAACCGTCCGCCAAGTTGGTTCTGTTAAATTTAAACTCTAAAGAATTGAAAAACTATTTACAAGACAATTAAAATGTACTTTTGTATTGCACTTATTCTTTGACGCGGCGTCATGCCGCATTGAACGTCGGGTAAGGGTGCAGACCCAATCAACATGTCACAGACAAATTCCTTTAATGCAGCAAATTTACGATGATGGGTAAGTAATCCCAGTAATTTCCATCAGGTATATAAAGATCCCCCAGGACAGATAACCCTATCATGGGAATTAATTGGAATCAACTTAAGACCCCCCCCCCCCTTTATCAACTCCTTATAATTTCAACCTTGGCGGAGATGCACATAAATCATGAACATACACTAAAAAATGTGCATTTCCAAAGAGAGAATGCAGTGTGAAGGCTGAATTTGATGAATCTGTAAACTGAAATGCTTGAAAGTATTGAATTAGTTGTTAAAGTAAAAATGTGGGGAAATAGTTGAAATGATGCATAAAGAAGAAAGACTGATGTGAAAAATGTTAAAGTAAAGTGAAAAGGTTCAGAAGAATGAAAAAGTAGAAGTAGTAGAAGTAGTATTAGAAGTAATGGTGAGAATAGAAGAAGTAGAAGTAGAAGTAGTAGAAAAAGTAGTAATTGAAATATAATTAGTAGTAGAAGAAGTAGAATTAGTAGAAGCAGAAGACAGTAATATAAGTAGTAGAACCTAGTAGAAGTAGTTGTAGGATTAGTAGTAGAATTAGTAGTACAAGTATAAGTGAAATGAGTAGTAAAAGTTAAAGTGGATTTAGTAGTTAAAATAGAAATATAAGTAGTAGAAGAATCAGTAGTAGAAGTAGAAGTAGTCATAGAATTAGTAGTACTAGTAGAAGTAGTCATTGAATTATTAGTTAAAGTAGAAGTAGTAGTATTAGAAGTAGTAAGTAAAACAAAGTGTTTTTAAAGTTGAATTAAGTTTCTAGGTGTGAGTAGATGAATGTACTTGAAGTTCAAAGTGGAAGGAGTTGAATCATGAGTTGAAGAGTTTTTCCATTAAAGTGAATGAGGAAATAAAGGGTAGAAATAGAGGAATAGAAGAAAGAGTTGAAGCGATAAAAGCTGCAAGCAATCTAAGCCTAAGACTGATGTATCCAGCACCACTATCTTTACTTCTGCATCAGATACATCCCACCTATGAAACCACTCGTTCCAATCATTTTCTCCGTCACTCTCTTGCAGCCGGTCAGCCCACGTCCATGTGATCCGACTAAACTCCACCAAATCGATGAAGAAACAACAACAACGACTCAAGAACTTTGAGGTGCACACTGACGCCACTGAGCAACACCACGTCTGCGGGCGGCGGCCTCGGGAGGACCAACCCCCCCGAGATTGAAGTTGAATTGCTGATAAGAATTATATTTGTTTTTATTTTGCTACGTGTGATTGAGCAGCGCTTGCGAAGCTGTTTATATTAAGTATTACAGTTGTACAAAGTCGACGGGTTTCTGCATGTGAGAGAGATTTCTAGCCGTGAAACTAGCCAAGTGTTAAATCGCGAGTGCACCTTCTTGTTTTCTGAGCAGATTTAAGAATCTTCTGGATCAAATCCTGTCCACTTTTTTTTTTTTCCATGTCGAAGCTTTCGGTCTGTCACGTGGTCTTCCTGTCACGTCTGTGTGCCTTCATGTCTGCAACGAGACTTTATGAAATGATCTTTTTAAATGTATTTAAATCTTGAATTTTTTCCCTGACAGCTGGAAGATCAGCAGGTTGTATGCCCAGAGAATACACTCAATAAAAATGTAAAAATCATCCCATGGTTCCGTTTCCTGAACACACACATAATGTCTCTTGAGTTTTGCATACATTTGAAATGCAAAAATAATTATTTAAATGATCGACCGTTTCGTTTTGGGTCCTCTTCACCGTAGTTAGCTGCGAATGTGTTGCTGTGCAGTGATATTCCACTCCACTCATCCGTCTCTGTCTTTTGTTTTGTGCTCAATGGAATTTAAATGAGACGCTTCGCCGAGGTTTACCTGCTCTGTATGCACCTGAGCCGATCTGTCATTTCACCCTCTGCATTCATCGCAGCTGATCAGGCTCTGATAAGCCGTTTCACTTAATGACTTTTGCATTAATATATATTGAATGTTCCGGGGACGGGAGATACATGCGTTTAAAGGGTGAGAGTAGAAATGATTTTCCCAGGCGTGGTGATCAGTAGAAGCGTGATTGAATGTATGGATTAACAGAGACGGAGCATAAACCTGCTTTTCTAATCCAAACCGCTTCGATTTCCATTTTAAAGCAGCAGTACGTAACATTTTCACGTTTATTTAACATACTGTATTTTCTGAAGGGATTACTCTTGATTACATAAGCCGCCCCGCAGAATATGTCAAACTGATTTACAGCAGCCGATGAGAGACTGTGTTTTCATTTGAAGTTCTGAGAGACTTGTTGAAGTTACCAGGAAAATAAAACCAGAAACTGACAAAATCTAACCTATTTTTTAGAAAATAAATGTGATACAGTTTGTGGCAACAAGTGTTCTCCATTATTTACAAGTATATAAACCCAGAAGTAAAGTTATTTAATTGGCTTATGTTTATTTCATATTTCAACACCATTCCTCACACAAATGTGAAGTTGAAAAAATATATGTGATTTAATTAGTCATTTCTCAACAAGTCTATATTGAATTGTTGTGGTATATTGTGGGATAGTAGTCTACATCCTTTAGATCTATGGCAGTCATTGATTGTGGATACATATTGATTTATAGATTCATAAACCTGCCATCTTTGATATTGACATAAGAGTCATAGCTGAAATATTCGATTTAATTATCAATTTATTTAAAGTTATGTATTCAAAAAACTTTAAACTGCCATATTCAATGATCTGAGACCTTTCACTTGAGTGACAATTTAAATCATTTTTAAACAATCAATGGATATAGAAAAAGATGAATGAACTTATAAATTATTTAAAAAGGATTAGCATACATGGATTTAAACAGTATAGAGTACGACCGTAATGGTAAAGGATTACAAGGAAGACGCAACAGATTCAATGCTCTTCATTTAAAAGCCGAGTTTTTATTTTCTTCTATTAAATGGCGTTTGGGGAATTTACAGTGAAGATCGAGATCTCTTGAGATATAATTTTGACTCAAGAGTGAAGAATCCCGAGAGACGGTGTAGGACAAGTGGTGACAGATAGACTATTATATTTTTCTTAGTCTTATCTCTTTTTTATATACGATTGAAATTAAAACTGTTTCTGGTCTCAATTTTGTCTGTAGATAAAGACCATCTTCTTTATACAAGCCCACAAAACTGTTTGGAGGAAATATCATATGTCCATGGTTTTGAGTCTGTGTATCATGTACTTTATCTTCGCATCACAAACCATAGTATTCACAGTATAATTATTTGACTACCATTTACAGTTTGAGTCGGAGTTGGACTTTTTTTGTATTGTAGCTACAATAAAGAATATTTTTCTTTTTGTTCAGGCATTATTTATATTTTGTAAGCACCCTCGCCCAGAGAGTAATTCAGTATAAAACCGCCATTCCTGTACACTGTTCTGTCACTGGGGGGAGCCAAAAACAATGTCTTGAAACTTACATAGTGCTGCTTCAATGCTTAGAAAATGTATCTATTTAAATAGAAAATGTAACAAAAGTTCAAAACATTGTTCAAAAATGCCAAAGCTATTTAATGAATGCAAATGTGTTAGTATGATATTAATTAAGGGTTCTAAACAACACAGAAGTTTGCAGTAGTATTCAAACTTTGGTGTTAAAAACTTATGGGATGTTGGTTTAATTTGTTTTTTGATTTACAATGTCAATTTTACTTATTATTTTTCTTGGATGAGAGGACACACTGAAAGGTAGCCAGCCTGTCCTAGAGATAGAGACAGACAACCATTCACACACACACACACACACACACACACACACACACACACACACACACACACACACACACACACACACACACACACACACACACACACACACACACACACACACACACACACACACACACACACACACACACACACACACACACAATATAGAGTTCTCAATCAACTGCTGTGTGTGTTTTGGACTGTGGGTGGAGTGTCTGGAGTAAACCCATGCAATTCCACACAGAAAGGCCGCAGATTGCCTCAAGCTGGAAGTGAACCGGCAACCAGGTCATCTAGTCAACCATGTTAGTTTTTAGTTTTGTTCAAAAATAATGTAGTGTACACAAATAATGTAGTGTATTAAGGCTGAAATCCTCTCACTACTCAACAACAACAATCCCAAAATGCACTGCAACAGTTTGAACCTTTAATTTATAAATGCTTATGAGGCTAAAAACATCCTTTGTTAACTGTTAACATTCTTTTAATTCATCCTATTTTATAATTGACATTAGTGTTTGAATCATGACTTGTTCTCTAATCGATGCTGTGATAAGATAAACGCAGTGATGTTACTCGGAAATGACAACAGACTTAGTCAGGAGCCCTGAGGTTGACCTTTGATGACGTCCTTCAAATATCACAGCCGGAAATAACCGCTGCGGGATTTTGAATAAATCTCCACAAGGTGGCGCTGTACTGCCGAGATAATTCATGATGAAGCGTGAGCTGGAATTTAGCGTGTGTGTCAAGAAATATTTCACAATAATTAAACTGAAATGTTTGTTATCGCTGCAGACCTTATTAAAACTCACACATAAAGGATTGTTTTTTTATCATTATTAATCACATTCACATCAAGGCCCGCGGGCCAAATCTGGCCAGAGTAGTCATTTCATGGGGTCGGTTAGATGCTTGGCCCAAAATCCAAACAGACATGTAACGTACAGTATCGTAGAGGACCTGTCGGTACCACTCCATGAGGCAGTTGTTACTGGGCTGCAAAGAAAGAAAAAATAATTTGAAAAAAAATACTGTTCCATTGATTTTTAGCGTCTTAAATTGTTTTGTTTTGGAAAAAAAGATGCTATTTCTTTCTGAAGCAACATTAACCTGTGACTCTTGACTCGTCCTGACGCTTGTTTCAGTCCACCTTATTATAAAAAAAACCCCCGTAGACTAGTGGAAACATGTTTATATATATACTGTAGGTTTTGAATATAATGCCCAAGGTAAACTGGTCCGAAAAAAAAGCAAAAAAAAAAAAGGTTGGGCCCTGGTATAGTCCATTTAAAAGTAGTTTTCAAGCCAGGGAAGTGTGATTTCATAGTCAAACTGTGAAAGATTTCTTATTTTCTCTCATTGGTCTCTTAAAATTACATGGAGGGTCATGTTTGGTCCACATGCCCCAGATCTGACGCAATAATTAAAGCATATCATTGAATTAGGTGCGAGGCGTTCATCTGCATTGATACTTTATCTTGTGATGTCCACTTCATCATGTAGACCAGGGGTTGACAATTCATATACCCTGAACCTGAGAGACTGAAGTCAAAGGCGTTTGTGGTATCCTTTGTTTTGTAAGGTTTTAAAAGGCTCCATTATATAAAGTAACGGTACTGAGTGGCCCCCCCAGACCAAAATTGAGGATTAAAAATATCATCTCAATAGGATTTCAAAAAAATACAAAATAAAATGTTATATAATAATATAATGCCTTCTTACATTTTTGCCATTTATTTTATACTGTATAGCTCAATTTTGCACATTTAATATAAATAAAAAATTCGTAAAATAACTTAATTTGAAAAAAAAGTTTTCTACTTTCTTTCTATTTGTTTCGAGAAAAAAAATAAAGTTTAACGAGCATTTAAGGTCAGACTAGACTGATCTAAATAGAGAGATAGATAGATAAACTTTATTTTGTTTACCTGATTGATCTGGTAGAAAAGTATTATATATTGTTAGATTATTCATCATTAATTAAATGCTAGTTAAACAACCATCCATCCATCCACCCATTTATCATCTAGTATTCCATCCATCCATCTGGCCAACTAACCATCCATCTATCCAACTATATGGTTGTTTAACTAGCATTTAATTAATGATGAATAATCTAACAATATATTATACTTTTCTACCAGATCAATCAGGTAAACTCAATAAAGTTTATCTATCTATCTAGATCAGTTTTTTCTAGTCTTATCAGTCTGACCTCACGTGAACACGTGCCACAGGTGGTTGCCGAGGGCGGATGTAGATGATGAAACTCGTCGTCTTTCCGAACACATTCTACTGACCCTCTGACACGGGTCATGGATCTGCGATCTCTTGTTCGACGTGGACGTGACACGGCGTCGCCCTCATTAGTCGAGCTAGACGCTTCATCACGAAGCGAAAATTGTCTCCGGAATTGGATTTAATGGGATGAATTTTTATCGCCTTTTTTAACGCCGTCAGTTGGAAATAAGAAAATCGGAAACCATCAGGGTGTGTTGGAGTCTCAACATTAGAAGCAGGAATTAGTCGTCGTAATGAAGCAGAGGATATGAAAGTGAGCGTCCTTCTATCTTCCTCTGTGAGACAGAAGCCGCGATCAGGAACACAAACATCTGCGATTTCTCTCTCTGACCTTAAAGTGCACTGTAATTTGTTTTCTTTTCTCTGCCGGGCGGCGGAGGATGGAAAAATATCACAGGAAACAAGATGCATTGGAGCTGATTTGTTTGGGTTTTTTTTTTTTCTGGGAAGCAAGAGAGTGTAACGGGGATTTGGAATGATAAGACGAGCTGGTCGCAGCTGCTTCGCTCTGATATGCTTGAGACTGCATTATGCTCGGGGTGACATGGGACCAAGTTTTCTGTCCTCCAATTAATTCACCCTGCCCTTCTCGCTGGGAACCAGACGGAATACTGATTCTCACTTTAGCAATGTCCACTGGTGCAGACTGGACTTTACGGCACTCAAAACACTTTCCCTATAGTTTTCAATGTAACTCCGTAATCTTCCATTACTATTACAGTAGATTACATCACCCAAACCATTGCAGGACCCAATGGATGGAAGGATGGATAGATAGGTGGATGGATAGATTGTTTAATAGATGGATGGATGGGTGAATATATAGTTGGATGGATGGATGGTTAGTTGGCTAGCTGGAATGCTGGATGATAGATGGGTGGATGGACGGACGGTTGGATATATGGATGGATGGAATGATGGATGATAAATTGGTGGATGGATGGATGATTTTTAAATGGGTGGAATGATGGATAGTGGACAAATTTATTGATGGGTATATAAATGGAATGATGGAATGGATGAAATTATGGTTGGATGGATGGATGGTTGGATAGATAGATTAATCAATGATAAATACAACCATCCGGATGGATGGATGGATATATGAATGAAATGATAGATGATTTATTAAATTATGGATGGGTATATGAATTGATGGATACATAAATAGATGGATTGACGTTGTATATATGACAGGTGAATGGATAGATTGTTTAATGGATGGATGGGTGAATATATAGTTGGATAGATGGATGGATGGATAGATTGATTAATAGATGGATGGGTGAGTGAATATATATTGTTGGATGGATACATAAATAGATGGATTGACAGTTGGATAGATAGGTGGATGGATAGATTGTTTAATAGATGGATAGATGGATGGGTGAATATATAGTTGGAAAGATGGACGGATAAATGAATTTATAGTTTGATAGATGTATGGTTAGTTGGCTAGATGGATGGATGGAATGCTGGATGATAGATAGGTGGATGGATGGATGGATGGTTGGATATATTGATGGATGGAATGATGGATGATAGATTGGTGGAAGAATGGATGTTTTTGAGATCGGTGGATGGATGGATAGATGGGTGGAATGATGGATGGATATATGGATGAATGATGAGTGGATGGATGGATGGTTGGATATATATATATGAATGGATGATACTGTATATACAACCATCCATATGGATGGATGGATGTATCAATTGATGGATGGTTGGATATATCAATGGAATGATAGATAGTAGATGAATTTATGGTTGGATGGATGTATAAATAGATGGATTGATGAATGTATAAATGGATGGATGGAATTATAAATAATGGATGAAATTATGGATAGATATATGGATGGATGGATGGATACACATAGTGCCACAAAGTACTCTATTAAAAACCCAACATAGTTCTAATAAAAACAAGAAAAGCTAATTTTTAAATAAAATAATAACGTTGTGTTTTGCTATGACGAACAATAACAATATGTAATAACGTTTTCCAAACTAATGTGTCACTTGCAGACTATAACTGACGCCATAGGTTTATTTCTGTGCAACAACAGTCTAAATATGGCTCCAGTAATGATGCACAATAGCAGCACATATGCTCGGTTTGAGCTACTCAAGTATTCTGGCCGTGTGAGCTGGAAAAAGTTGACAGGTTATTTTTAGAGGCGCGTTGCTTCGCGACTCCAAACTTGAAGCCGACGTGAACGCAGAGGTTGGTGACTCACGACAGAAGGTATTTCGTAGTTTGATAAATAACTCGAACGTGTTGCTAGGTGGCAGTTAATTGGAATCTTATCAGAGAGAAACTTAAAAGAGACGACGACAAACTGTAATCTGCTCTGGACGTGACACCTGCCAGGCTCGCCATGGCGTCTGTGGCGTCCATGATCAACCTTCCTTGATCGGAAATTATCAGCGGAAGCTGGTGTGGCAGACTAAATAACACGCAATACATAGGTCACGCTAATATTCTCTATGTTTTTTATTCTCCCACACTTCTTTACTATCTAAACCACTTTCATTTAGCATCTATTTTCAGGCTCGGAGAGATTGAACCTTGTAAATGTTCATCCCACTCCACTCTCTACCCACTTGTTTCTGTCAGTCTTGCTCAAAAGTTTTTTATTTGACGAGATTCCTATTAAGTCATACAGGATATCATAGACGTGTTTGATAACTAACCTATAAATAACCACAGGAACACCTAGAGTTTCTCCGTCTAAACATGGACCCGATTCACATGCGTCAAGAGTGACGCAGGCGTACCAGTGATAAAACTCATGAAGGATTCATTCGTCTGGAAAAATCCGTAGTTTCTTAAATCAGACGAAAAAATTATACCACACCGGTAACGTTGGTAACAATTGGTCATATTGTTTATAGGTCAGTAGGTGGCGCCATCAGTTTAAAAATGATGTGATGTTTCAATCATTGTTGTTCAAAACAAAGGAAAATAGTGCACAGACCGCCATCTAGTGGACTCTGAAAATAATGACACTGCTTCATGAAGCTTCATCAGAAAATCACTAATAACAACAGGCTGAATTGGACACAGCTCTAGGGATGAGTTCATTCAGAAGAAGCGAGGAAAAAATGTCAGTTTATTGTAGTTAGAAATGAGAATTTAAAAAGTTAGTGATTTATTATATTTTAAATTGGAAAGTTTTCCTTCACTTTTTTTAATGCAACACACACACACACACACACACGAGTTTTTATATCTTCTTTATATAAAAAAACGTTGTGTATAAATGACAAATGTGTATTGATACATATGGACTTTGACGTAAATGGTGGCTCAGCACGCTTTTTGTGCGTATATCTCCTTAGTACATGAGGCCCCTGATGTTTTATGTTTTCTTATGATTAATAAAGAAGTTACATTAATTTCACGTTCAAGTTCTAACCATGTTCACGTGTCTTTAAAACTCGTATATAAAGTAAAAGAACAGTAATATTGAATAATCATTTAAGATGTAATAAAAAAAGGGGACTAAACCAATCACTACGAGAATAAATCTGCAAGGACCTGCAATCAACGTCAACAATCAAGTTTCCTCAAGATGACTCAACCTGCCAAAATAAAACCACCCACTTCTTGTTTTTCACAATCTTTGAGATTGACCAGAACATTTCTTTTTTTTTTTTAAAACAGAAGACATAGGAGAGCTGTACACTGTGTTCAAGACTTAAAATAGCTTTTCCATACCTCACTCCTTCTTGTAAGTGCATTGAGTTTCTCACTGTGGACATCTAAGCTGTTTCTCCATCACTGCTCTTCAGTGGACCAGCAACAAGGTGGGAAGAACCACACGAGGATGTCAAGGTCACCCTGAGCCCGTTTGAATCGTAGTTCATCATTGATCACTTTAACGGCTCTTTAAAGTCAATACTGATACATATGTATAAGCTAAAACACACATTACGTTCTTAATTATCGGTCAAACTAGTCAATTTATGCTGAAAATGAATAACACATATTTAGGCAAATAGATCAGTGTCGTATTTGTCTTTTAGTTTAAGAAGATAATACTTTGGAAAATTATTTTTGTTGAATAATTTCAATTACAATACCGCACTGATGTACTTCCATACAAATGTCAACGCTAATTCAGGAGGTAAATCTAGTACAAGCTTGGATTTATATTTGAGAAGAAATAGAAGAAGCCGTTAAAAAAAAACACACCACGAGTGACGCAATATTAGAATAAATAGGAGACAGAGAAGCCAGTGGAAAGTCTGTCTGCAGACAATGAAAGATGCTAAACTTCTTTTGGCAGAGAGAAGTGAGGAAACTTTGGTTTGCGGTGGCTGGTTGAGCAATGACAGTGGCATAAGTAGGACAGGCAAACAAGGGAATTGAAAACAGATGGGAAACTGAAGAATACATCAGAAAACAATGTGAGATGCACAAACTTATATTTAAAAAAAAAAAAAAGGCAAATTTCTCCCAGTCTTGCACTTTTAGTAACTCTAAAACTTCTACCAACAGGAGTAGAAAATTGGAGAAATGTAGATTTTGGGTCATTTCAAAAATATTCAAGGCTTCAACAATGACTTTTTCTTCACCAAAATCATCACCGGTTTGTGAGACAAAGCACTTTGATGAGGTTGAGGCTAGAACTGAGCTTTGGTCCGGAAATTCCCGAAAACAAACCCATTTCAAAGACTGACCTTCACATGGCTGGCTCTCGACGGCCTCAACCTAAATAAAACATCAAGGACTTCCTGTTCCTGCCGCTTGTACGTCAAAACAAAAGCTCCATGTAAACAGTGTGCGTCATCGTTTTAGTACTTCCTGTCATACAGACGATGACACAAGGACCGTGTTTATGTCGAACCCTTTGGTCGTCGTGTAACGTCATCGTTCTACTTATTGTTGGATGGAAAAGAATGACTTGCACCACGTGAATGAAAAGATGTGATCGACATGTTGTACCTTGATGACCGTCTTTGTAATGTCATCATAATGAGTCGCTGTGTGAACTGGGCATCTGGTTCTAAGGTCTCTTCCTGTGCAATTTGTGCAGATTATACAGGGCGACAGGTTCCTAATTGTCTTTCAATCTCTCATTAAGAAAAGGCTATTGTTTCCTGGAAAGGCCATTAGAGGACGAAAAAGCATTAGCAGGATTGCGCTTGACTTTCTGCCACTTTAAATAGAACGAAAGGCGAGAAATTTATCATGCGGAGGATGCAGTACAAGATGTACGTTACAGACCAGAAGTACGGAGGTATTTGGATGTTTGTTAAGTGTCTTTTTGGTCGAATATGAAGAAGATAACCGTCAGTCGCTACATTAAAATGATCATACATTTTTGTCTTTAACTCTAAACATGAACAGATTACTCTGAAAATAATCCCAACGTTTAGTCAACATGAGCCAGTTAAGGAGGCACATGGAACTTCAAGACTTCTGCTGGAAGTTTCTTGGTGTAATGCTACAGCCCATGGGTAACTAGGAGGAAGCCCTTTGGCTTTTTGTGTCTACATATCAACCCAGAAGAAAATTTTACGTGATTTCCAAAATGCTTAACGCTAACTGGTACTGCAAACAATTACTTTGTGGGATCTTCCTTTTTTTTCCCCTCAACGGTCTAGGGTTCTTGGTTTTAGATTTACTGGGTCTCGCACTGTCTCAGGCCATCAAAGTGGTCTTGAAGTATAACCAACGATGTTTTCGGCTTCTTTAAAAACATGGTACAAACCATAGCACATCCATTTATAGTCAACTCCACAATTCTATATCCAGCCCTAAATGTTGTAAATATCAACTCTGATGTGAGGTTGAAACGTTATTACTTATATTTTTTTTACTGATTAAATCTGGAAAAGTCTTTGTTCTTAGTAATGTCTTGTTCTCTGGTAAGTAGATTGGAAGTGCGAGTGAGAGTCAAGCAAAGTTCAAAACCGGTAAAATAAGAAACAGTTCAAACACAAAAGTCCAAATCTCAAAACATAAAAACCAGAGTCCAATATTTCACAAGAAAAGTCCAAAGCGAAATCATCCAACAAGACGGGGAATAAACAGAAGAAGGAAAAAAAACCCAGGAAAGGGGTTCTGAAAACAAAACAGAGGTCAAAAAACAGTCTCAAAAAACAACTTAAATTTTCAGGCAAGATGCGAAGTCCAATATCCAGAATCCAAGTACGAGGGAAGAAACACGAGAAGAGAATTTTTAGCCAATTACCGACATTGGGAAACGTTGGTCCGGCCCACTGGTCTGGAGGCAGATGATAGAAGCAGTGCAGTTGATCGCTTGATCAGCGCCAGTCGTGTGCCGTCAGTCAAGCCCCAGGGAAGACAGGAGAAAAGAGGAAGTCATCTAACAAATTAAGACCACCATTAAAGTATAACATAACATTTGGAAGCTTCCAAATGGCACAGCAGCCAAAGAACAGAAGATCAAACCGTTTTTTAAAGGCCGCGTTTGACACATTCATCATAAGCAATGGTTAAAAGATAACCCCGAATTAACACATATTGTCAAATATAGCATTAACAGCTGCATGACGTGATCATCTTAATAATAAAGTTTTCTGTAGAGCCAAAGTCAACTCCCCAAAAAGGTAATAATCCATCACAGATACCATGTTCATTCACAATTTCCTGACTTTGCAACATTATCTCTGGTTTATTTGTGGCGGACCAGACTGATTATTGATTAACTCCTGAGGAGCAGCAGGTCATTGACAATGAAACGTGATTGTTGAGTGTTACAGTTTATCTGCGAGACCACAAAAGCACACGGAGCAGTCGGCCCACTCCATTGTTCTTGTCCCATTCAACATCATTATCTCCGTGGCAGAGCTGTAATTACCGCATGTTGAATAGCTTTCCATGGACTATCATTTCATGCACTGTTAGCTCCTTGTTTATGTCAGACAGGCCGAGGTATAGTCGATGTATCGACATCAGCGTCTTTCACGCTGGCAGCTTGTGAGGACGTTTTGCATCTTTCGCTCAATGTGGGGAAAATTGACACGAGAAGTGAGATGAAATGGTTCTTAGACGTATGGAAAAAAAAAATTGACCATGGAGAGCCGGGCACTGGATCACACACTGTCTTCACATTTCTGTCATACCGCCGGATTACATTCGGGATTTATTGGGTTAACTTACTTCTTGAAGCCCTGAAGTCCCGAAAGTACAGGATATTTTCGCTCCGGCTGCCATCTTCCCCACTCGACTGCAAACCCTGTGGGGAAAGAAAGATTGAGCTGGGAAAGATTCCGTAATTTATCTGTTTTGGGTGACTGACCCCAAATCGAATTTTGTGGGAAGTTTATTCCAAACATATATTCTTCAAAAAGTCCCTCCGAATTAAAGATAATTCCTAGTTAAGGGAGGCAAAATAAACAGAGGCCGTTTTATGAGGTTTTTCTTATCAAATGTGGACCAAAAAAAAACATGATTATGGGATATATTAAAAAAGTAGCTCACATTCTTCTCTCGATAAACTAAATAGACAATATTCTGCCATAAGATTTTTGGATTATGGAAGGGCTTTTAAGGACGATGATGTTTGCACATGACACAGTTACTTGTAGAACCCTTCCTTCACTCTTCTTTTTCCCTTCTGTTAATTTTTTAGAATTGTTTCCTAGTGCTCACAGTATTGAAAAGTAAATCAAAATAAGGGTTTTATGAATATAATTAAATAGTAAGTCTGCCTGATCTTAATGTCTTTACATGACCTCTCAATGAAGGTTTTCACTTATCGCCATTATCAGCAACACTGATGACTAAATCCTTTCTCTTCCGGACTTGACTAGGGGTCACATGAGTTGACCATGGGTAAAGAAAATCCTCATCGTAGTCGAGATTTCCGTGCAACCTCAAATTGTACGGAAATTAAGCTACCTCAATGCGGCTGTATTTTTTGAGTTCGAGACTTGAACATTTTTGTGGTTAAAGCCAATCTCGAATCAGTCTGATATTTTGCATTAATAATCTTTATACAACCCAATTACTGTTCTATTGTATACTGACGCAAAGTGGGTGCAAATGCTAAGTTCTCAAATGGCTACTTTGAATTTTGTGCCAACTTTGCGACCCCGTAACAGAGGCCCTGGAAAGCAAAATGACTCGAAACATTGCACCGACAAAGTTCAAACGACGATCTGTGAAATTTGGATGGCCTCAGACCGTTTAGCCACATTAACGTTCCGTAAAATCGCCACCTTTCGGCTCGATAGCGACTTCCAGACCTCATGACCTCCAAAGTTTTTTGCCTTCCTGCCCTACTCATTTTGGGTCGAGGAACATGACTGACTATGGCCCATGGGCTCAATCTGGATTCCTTTCTACCTAAAAATCAAAATGTTGGCCGGTGCCTACCCTTCCCTCTGCCCAATTGATTTAATTATTGTAAATATATGTAATGAAAGAAATAAAACAATGATTTTAGCATTATTCTAAACATGGGGTGGGGGGACTTGTTTATGGATGACATTAATGAATACATTTGTAGTTAAATATTAAGTGTGTTATAAAGCAACAATGCATTCCTAAGACCACCTGCTGCAGCACAGTCGTATCTGCAGACCTCCGTCACTAAGCAAAAGGGCACTTCTGTCCAGTCAGATAGAAAATCTGGGCTCATTAGTTTGTTTGCCTGGTTAACCTGCTGATGGCCCCTCTGTTTGCTGTTGGTGATCGGGAAAAACACCACTTAGGTCCATTTGTCTGTAAATTCAATTTCACGCTCCTCTGAACTAAAACTTAATGTCCTCGGGAGGAGGGAAGATTTGATGCATGGAAACGGAGACGCTCAGACCTTCGTCTTACATTTGTCGATACTCTGTGAAGAGACATTAACGAAGGATCGAAACACCATCAACGCACATCTCTTTTTAGGGAACATTAATACCTTTGTGCTCCGATTTTCACATTTGTGCCTTTATTCACTCCAACACTCGTCTTCTTTATGAGGAGGTTCTGTCTAATAACATCGTTTTTTCATTCCAAACGTCAAGTTTATGTTCTCCCATGGCAAAGATAAAATTGAAGATGAGATCTCATTCATGTCACATTTATATCTCCTAGATATAAATAAGCAGTAAGTGAGACAAATGTGGTTTTCTCATTCTCTTCAAATGTCTCTCCTGAGAATTAAGTCTCACAGTGAGCACTGTGCATGCTCTGCAAGTCCCATAATGCATTGCAAGTAGGGTGTCTAGGGGTGATAGTTAAATAAAAATGGGTTAAAATATTCTATTTTTTACAATTTTTAACATGCATATATTGATGATTTAATAATGACTGCCGCCCACTAGATGGCAGCAGTAATTTTTAAACCATCCGCCGCTAAACAAACATTTAACTCCAGCAAGATCAAGGCAATGACTGGGGACGAGAGGATACAGTCAACCCCAGCAGCTTTTATAGCTGATTTTTTGACGTATTTTGGTTTCAAAACAAATGACAGCACTTCATAAAGTAACGCGGTCTCTAAATTCTGCAACACCAGAGTCAAGTACTCAGAAAATGATACAAATATATAGTTTCTACGGTATCACATCGTGTCACTGCCCCTGTATCATGATACATATCGCCAGATTTTTGCAGATACACAACCCTTATTGCCAGTAACTACAGGCCAACACGTTACCTAGTTGATTCACCATCTTCAAATAGTGTTTATTTTGTAAATGACCAGGATGGACTTTTATTACATGACCAACTGTCCCAGCTTCAACTGTACACAGCACAACAAACGCTGAGAACGTAATCTTTTTAAAGTGGTGTGATATGGCAGTGCCGTTCCAAGGTTCAAAAACCTGGACTAGACTGGAGTATTACAAAAATCCATATTTGCTGCGAGTGATGGATAAAGTTGATATGAAATTGAGTCAGGTCAATTATGTCAGCTTGTATGAAACATGTTACCAGTAAGGCCTCAGTCTACCCAGTGGCCTCTTACCGAATTTGACATGCCTTGACCACTTGGCAAGGAAGAAAAGACAACAAGACAACCCTCCATTCGAACCATTTACTGAGTGTTTTGGCAGCAGGATTTAATATTTGCATTGGCGCTTCTACCTCCTTGTTGTACACAACACCATCTGAAGAACTGCCCACCAACACAGACCAGATTCACCAGCAATGTACTTAGATTGGCTTTTCAGTGAAATAATCCAGATAATTGAATTGAGTTAATCTTGAAAATTGGTACCAAATCAGGCAACTTAAATCTTGTGTTATCACACATTTTTTTAAGCTGAATGACGAGAAAAAACTCTTGAAGGCCATTTTTTTTAACCAATTCTGTATTTAAAATAGGTCAGGTTAATGTTGATTAAATGGTAGGTTGTTATTTGTTTAGTCATTAAAGGGTAAAGTCAATACTGAACCTTCTCTTAAGATTTATTTCCCATGTTATTTAATATAACAGTCAGTTGAGCTAAAAGCAACTTGATGACAGCTGCTGTTCACAACGGTCTCTATCAAACACCACCCCGGGTGAAATCTTTCCAACCTTAAAAGTAATCAATGGCCCTAATTTATCATACCATCTGGTCTTCTTCCTGCCTTCTGAATACCTCTTCTTCGGTCAATAACGAGACACAGGGGGGGAAGGATTTTCTATCTCTCTGTGTACAGGAAGAAAGTGGGAGGCCAAATGGAAAAATGACCCCCTGTGTTGGGCCTACGGTTATCACAGCCAATAGAGGGGGCAACTATTTTCCTGACCTAGACTTGAACCAGGCCTTAAGAAAGAGAGCAAATGACTTAAGCTTTGCAGCATTCCTCAGTTGAAAACACTAATGATCTGCAACATTATGGGTCGCTGTTGACAAGTTTCACGAGAAACGCATAAAGTGTACTTATTTAGATGTAGAAAGCAGTTTGAGGAGCTATAAAAGTGAATAAATAACCTAGAAAATCGAATCTCTCCAGATGGAATCACAGACGACCACAAACATGTAACTAATGATAACTTTACCAGCACTTCCAGTGAATTCCATGGACATGTTTCCTTCACTAGAAGACGGACAGATAGACAAAGGTGGTCACGCAATTATAATACCTTACCGCTGCGTTTTCTTTTGACCTGCCGACATACAACCTGTCTGACACTTTTTACTTGGCCTCTTATCTTTGTGTTGTGTTAACTATTTTAATGTTTCAATGACGAGTCTGGTCATCATTTCGTTATTGTGCATTTTTATGCTTAATGATGACAATAAAGACTCTTGAATCATGACTTGGTTCAGATCACACTTCAAACCGTAAATACAAGGTTTTTACTTTAACACGGCTTTGTTATACATGACTTAATTAGGGATGTTAAAAAAGCAACACAGATTGTGGTACATTTCTCCTTTTTTCTTGTGTCACTATCTCTGATAATATTTTTAGTTTAAAATGCAAAAATGTGACATGAATCTTAAAACACAACCTCCTGTGTCACATTGTAACTAGCAATAATGGCCCCTAGTGCACATAGTCTAACACAAGCACGTACAATTTAACCCCATACTTATACTTAAAGAACGCAAGTAAGAAAGTGCTCTCAGAAGTACTATTTCAGTAGCAGTTTCAGATAAGACGTAAACTATAAACAGCTATAGAAATACATGATTGTGATCGGTGATGTCATCCAATCAGAATCATCTGCCAGGATTAATGAAATTTGATGTGACACATCCCTCCTCCTCTCCTCACACCTCTAGTCTTCATCGTTCATGCTCCTCATCTCTGCAGTCATCTTCAAGCCACTTGACAGGATAACAGAGTCAAGATCTCTCCTCAAACAGTGTATACTGCTACCAACTGTTCTCAAAACTTTGCCTCCCTCTTAGATTAGGTGTTGGTCAAATAACCTTCTCTGTACGACGGAGGGCCAGATAGCTCTTGAAAACGAGGGAGGTGACAGTTCATTTTCGTGTCTAAACAAGAAGGATCCGTCTCGCCTGCAGTTATTACAAAATTCTGCAGCGAGAATTCAGAGACGCTCCAGTAGAAGAACTCACATTTCCCCGATCCTTAAAACTCTTCACTGGTTGCCATTTCTTTCAGGATCAATTTGAAAATTCTGGTTCTTACTTTCAGAGCTATTTATGTAAGTAAGTAATTTGTATTTATATAGCACTTTACCAGACCAGGGTCACAAAGCGCTGGTATGGTCAGGCTCCTCCTTCAGTGATCTGATCCAGACTTACACCCCAGCTCGGGCTCTGAGGTCTGTGGATCAGAATCTACTGATGGTTCCTGAACACGCTTCAGGACCAGAGGAGAGAAATCCTTCCAGGCTGTTGCTCCTTAGCTTTGGAACGATCTTTATCTCCATCTGTGTTTGATGATCTACTGACTCCTTCAAGAAACATCTTAAGACATTCGTATTTGTGCAGGATTTTCCTTGATTATCTGGAACTCCTGTGTTTGTCTTATGTGTCTTGACCTTTTAAAGTATATTTTAACTGTATATTGTTTTTGATTGTTAAAGCACTTTGTAACCCTGGTCTAGAAAGGCGCTTTACAAATAACCTTTACTAACTTACTTAGTTGCCCAATACCAGCAAATAACTAATAGTATTCAAGGCCCCATAATAGAGGCAACTCAGGTCACGTATATCAAAACTGCAAGTCATTTGATGTACGTCTCGACAGTTTTCAAAACCGAAATAAACTTTGCTGCCTCTATACATCTCCAGTAGATCCTGTTAGTCATTCAGCTGCTACATCAGCCACAGCTGAAGCAGTCAGAGCATATATGCTTACATAACATGCTCTTTATATAAACGTTCTTGTTCCTTAATGGCATTACATGAGACGAAGCGGAGCCGTCAGTCAAGGACAATTCAACGCTGATTACACGCGTTATTGAGAACACAAGCAGAACAAGAAGAGGGATGATGGTGCCAACCCAGCACATCCTGGGTGAGTCATCGCCACCAATGTTTGGGCATATAAAAACAAAAACCTCATCTCCACACCCACCTGGATTTTACAGCTGAAAGTTCCTGGGAAAAATATGTGCTTGTTTAATTCAACATCTTCTGGTTGCAGGTCATGAGTGAATTATTGATGGAAAGTACGATAACGCAACAAAAACATCACCTCAGTAGGACGGCGTTAACAAGAAGGGGAATTGTTCTCGTGAGGATAAAAAAAAGAGTTCCATGTGAATCTCATTTATTTTTGGTGCCGCAGTAATAGCTAGAGGCAGCTGGAATGCCGGGTCAGTACCGTAGATTTGGAACATAATTAATGTCAAATCCTTAATCATCCCCGACGATTGTGCTGTTGTCAGCGTTTCACAGGGAATGGACACAAATTTGCTGAGCAGAATTTTTGGAAACATTTCCTCTGACAGCATTGATGTAGTCACTGCAAGTTGTTTGTATTCTTAATAAAACTAAAATATCTTGATGATGAGAAACTGCTGAGCTTAATGTATCAATGTTAACTCGAATAACTTGTGTTATATTATGTTTTATATTGCCATGCTACAAGTTTACAGTTTAGCATGCGACAGATAATCACACATTAAGTGGTGAATTACGTGTCGTGTTGGCGTTTGTCACACTGACAGATCTTACTGAGAGATGAGAGAGAACATATAAATGATTATCCACAGCAGGAACTTCCTCATACACTGTGCACAAATGAGATGTGTGATTTGGGACATTTACTAAAAGTATAATTCATGTCTTGAGAAATAAAACAACATATTTGTCAGCGCAAAGTGTTTTGCTCAGTTCGGTCTTCTTGCAAGAAATATTAGATATATATAGAAATATATATTTCACATCCAGTTTCTCTTCAAATTATATTTGGAATGTTCTAAGATTTAGATTTTTTAATTGAGTGTCCTTGAATGAAGAATCATTCTTTCACATTATTAATTAGACTGAACAGTTTGATGTGTTTAATTCTGTGTGACAGAAGAAAAAAATCTTGTGAATATTTTTCAAATATTTCTCATTGATGATGAAGTACATTTCTACTTCCATCCAAGTATTATCAGCATCCTGATATAAAACACATAGGAAGTCAAAGTACTTGCTTACATAGATTAAGACAGATTTGTGAACAATATTTAAGATAAATAAGCTTTTTGTGTATAGAGAATTGTTTTGGATCCTTGAGTTCAGCTCATGAAAAATGTTAGTATAAATAAGTGTATTTTTTTATATTTTTGTTCAATGTATTACCTCCTGCAGTCAACCCATCTATTATCTCAGGGTCAATGTGACCCGAAAGCCCAAAAACAAATGTGTTTGTGGTATCCCTTGTGTTGCACAACCTCCACCACTTCATATGCATTTCTGGAAGCCAGAGAGGTTGTTCAACACATTTGTTTTCAGGAAATCTGGGTCACTCTGACCCTGAGAGATCACAAGATCTAAGGTCTTTATATCAAATTAAAGTTTAGATGCTAAAACTAAAGAAATAAATCATCATTATTACGTAGTTTATAAGTGTTCAATATCTGAGTAATATAGTAAAGTCTTTACGTAAAGAAAAATATTGAATTATCTTTGAATCACGACCGTCTCGCGTGAGACTACATGTGCAAGATAATCAACCCAGAAGATTAAGAGCAGAGGAAACTAGAAACATTGATAAGTTTATCTTGTGTTTTGCATGGTATTTAAACATATTTATATCTAAACGATTGCTCCATCACTGGCTCACTGGAAAATTTATCGCTTGGCATATTGCTGGTATTTTATGCCACCCTGGCACCGCGTGGCCTTTACATTTGCACAATAATCTCTCTGAACGCCCGTGGAGTTGCTTAAATGTCACCTGTCTCTGTGTGATCCAGGCTTCTCGGTAAAGGTGAAATGTACTGAGTAGGCAGATGTCGGACTGTCGTCATCAGTGGAAAGAATCATTTACAACATGGTAACAGATGCATCCAGACCTCAGGCCGGCTCGCCGGGGCAACATTAGGCTTGTAAATAATTGAAAGACGCGTTAAAGTTAACCTCATTTGTCGTTTTCTTAACTTGCAGGATCGCTGAAACTCGGTTTAGATAAAAACGAAAGCAGCTGTGGAAAACTAGATGAACGGGGTCGATATGTGATTCTATAAGCGCTCTGGTGTTGTCTGCTTCCTTTTCCTGACACCAGATGTTTTGATAAGCTATACGCTAACATGCTCACGGTGCCAGACACGACAGTTAGATCATCACCCATTAGAAAAACAAGTGTAATAAATAAAGATCAAATAAAATAATGTTTACATTTAAACATTATTTAAATTAACCAAAAACAAAAATGAAGGTCAGGAGAGAATTCAATTATTTTCTTTTTTTTATTAATTCTCCCTTTCTTCCCCATTGCCTGTCAAATAAAAATATTAAATTAAATAGTTTCTAATTTTAGGGAGTATTTTATGCCCCACTTTTTATTGATGAAAAGTATTTTCAACTAATGTGTTTATTTAAGTGTCTTTTAAATTGATCTTGATCTATTGTACGCATCAGTATGTGTCTGTTTGTAAAAAACTCTTTTGATTGAAAGATGCTTAAGCCCCGCCCACTGAAAACCCTTATTTTTTTCTCAAGCAAAAACCTGGTTTACCACAAATAACATCATTAATCAAGGAAGTCTAAGAAGTCTCGGAAGCAAGAACTCATTGTATAAACAAAGCGGGGTGTAATTACAGCTGGCAGGAGGAGGAGTGAAGCCATTATTAAGTCATACTCTGCTCTCGTAACCTCTTGTTCGCCAAGATTTCAGAGGAGGAACTTCATAAAGTAATAACTTCAAAACATGGTTTTGATGGGACTTACTGCATATTGGAGAGGAAGATTACAACATTAAAAACATGTGAGGTAGTCATGAGAGTTGGGTTTTTACATGAATTGCCCTTTAAGAAATTCACTTCTTAAATATTAAAACTCTTATCATGAATGCCTTTTTTAAAATTTGGCTTTTTGATATTAATTTAGCCATTTGTTGACTGCCCCTAACAAGGGTCTAATTTCAAAATCTGGCCCTTAGATTTAATTCCACTTTGAAAATCAGTTCACGTATTTGAGGTGATGAGGAGAAATGGACAAAAATAAAGGGAGGTGAAGAAGAGAGTGTAGGCAGGGTAGGAATCACAATAAGCTTGAAGGTAGTCATTAGGAGTGACTGGAAAGGAAGAGAAGATCTGAGGAGTCAGAGTAACAACTCAAGTGGACAAGTTACACGACGTGAAATTGACATTAAAGTTTTTCCAAGATAATAAAATGAAAATGTTTAAATAGCTAGCTGGTCATGGCTAATAACAAATGCTACACTCATTTAGCAGCAAACTAAACCTTGCTAGTGTCGACAACAGTTTACGTAACAACCCTATATCTATAGAGAAAACGGGAAGAAAAAAAACGTTAATTATTCTTACATTAAAATGTGTTGTGTGTATGTAATATGTATTTTGTGTGTCATCATTAATAGTCAATTCTGAAAAATGACATCATCTTGTCAGAGCGGATAAATCCAAAAGTGCCTCCAGATGAAAAAGCAAATTTCCTCTGACGTTTTAAGAGCATCAAAATAACTCGATTTAGTGCCAGAAAGCACAACATAAGCTTTGCCTCGAGCCTCAAGTTCAAAGCTGGGAACATTTAGGTTTGTTTTTTTTAACTTCCTTCCGATTACATGCTTTTACAGACGACACTGGTGGTAAAAGAAATGTCTGGAGAGGTGACATGGACGACGTATACGTTCGGAAGGGTCTCTGAAAGAAAATCTGAGGTTATGAAGAGGAGATATGACCTGGTTGTCTAATCAAGCTGCAACCTGTAAACAAGACCATCTGTCTGGAGCAGATGTTTGCCGTTTGGCAATTTATTTTATTTATTTTTTTAAACCACATTTTGTACTAATATTCCTCAACATGAAGCGTCTGCTGTGACTTTTCCTTCACCTCAAACTCGAGCAGCGTTTGCCTCGTCAAACACACCGTGTGAATTTTCCAGCCAAATTTGAGAACATCCCGTTATGTCATCTCTGAGGAGCTTCCGACAACATAGCTTTGTGCTTCCTATAAAGGAGTGTGAGACGGAGAGATGCGCAACGAAGTGAAGAACATCGTTAAAAAAAAACATGTCTAGTTTAACGTTTCATGTACTTGTTATGGATCTTATAACACACAAGAGAGAGAATTCCTATTGTCTCTGCATCACATATTCCAAATAGTACATGATAGGGTGTAATAATGTATCGATATTACAAAAATATATATACACTGTATATATGATTTGTTTTTTAAAACTTTAATTCATAGTTATTTGATGGTTTATATTTCAATAGTACAGAAATAAGGAAATAAGATTTATTAATTAATTATTTACAGTGTTTATTCATTTGTGTGCTGCAAATAAACCTCCGGCCACTAGTTGGCAACATTCGCTGGTTCCTTTGGCACGGAAGAAATGGCAGCAATGAGAGAAAAAGAGGATACACCAGGCACAGAGATCTATATATTTAGATGCTGCCGCCCACTAAGGTGGTGTCTATTCAGGGCGGCCATCTTGGTACAGTGCCACTCACTCCTACAGTGCATTACGTCTATAGAGGAATGATGTGTTTACACTATAAAAGTGATCATAAATCGCTCATTTGTCAAGCTTTCTTCCCAGGGTTTGTTTTTTTTACCAGATAGACGGACGTTATTAGAAGGAATATTTTACTATAAAAACATTTTGAATATTATGAATTTGATAGATTAAACAAATACTGACTAAACCGTTTGAAAATCGGTCCAGAATTAATCTAATAATTGTATTTTAAGATTGAGAAGTACCTCTTTCCCTGTAGTTGTTAATGCGCCACTGCCTCTGATGGCAGTGTACCAAGATGGCGGCGCTTTATACACATCCGTCTGCAGTCGATGCGGCGTCTATGTATATATGTATGACACCAGAGGCCTATTGCACAAAAGTAGGATAAGGGATTAAGTCGAGCTATCTTGGTTATCCTGGCTCAATCGATCTATGGTCCCAATGCACAAAGCGGGATTGAAGAAAGAGGGACATGTTATGACATCAGTTACCCTGGAGATTTATTCTGTGGAGCTGGCCTGCTCCAGACCAGGCCAAGTTCCAGGATCTATATGATCTCATCCTTCATCTCAGAAGTCAACACAAATAAATCAATATTTATTACACTGCACACTACACACTCTAAAACATTCAACTAGACCCCCTAAAATATGTGTCATTAGTTTACGTCATTTAACTGACTATCTTAGATTATTTTTGTCAATTACACTTTTCCACAGACTATACACAAACCATATACAGTAGATACGCGAAGAGTAATTTGATTTTACTTTATTTAAGGATAAACCAAAGCAAAAAAAAAAAAACACAGATTTGTGACAAACTGTTAAAATGGGCTGAACAAATTTTCTTTGAAAACTGAAGTGCCACAGTGGCATAAGAAATTAAAGGATACAGGCCTGTATACAATGAGTACTAACAAATTAGAATCAATAAAAACACATTTACCAGTGCAGGCCATATTTAACTTAAGTTCTCAACTTAACGAAAATTATTAAAAACAGACCGTCTCAGACCAGCCGACCATTGTCATCATTCGGGAAAGCGGCAGCATCGTCCTAGTCTAACAGTAATGGCACCGTAGGGGGCGCTCTTCTTCCTCATGCAGGCCACATGGTGGAGGACAGCACAGGCCACAATTATGTCACATGTCAGGAGTAACGCTCAATGGTTCAGGCACTGAAAGCCTTCAGTACGCCAAATCCCTAGGTAGTGCAAGTCCTCTGGGATTTGAACCCAAGACCGAGGATCACACCACGAGACCAGGGGTGGGCAATTAAAATTCTTTAAGGGCCACATTAAATTCTGTGAATGTTGTTAGGGGCCGTCAAGCAAAAAGACGAAAAAAAAAATCCCTAAAAAAAAACGAAAAAAAAAACAACATGCGTCATTAGGCCGTGACATTTATTAAGCTAAATAAACTGGTATTTTATTCTTGTATTGGTGAGTTTTTTTGAGGGATTAATATATACTCGAAAGATTACACACAAAAAGGAGGGAAGTGTTACGTGAAAATGGAAATTAATAAATACAAAATACATTTGTTAATGCATTAGAACCATTTATACATGATCATACTTTGACATTATGAGGGCCACAAATTCAGACAAAGGGCTGCATGTGGCCCCCGGGCCGCACTTTGCATAGGTCTGTACTAGACAATCAAGCCATGAAACAAAAATGCTTTTTTTTTTCCTATTGCCTAAAAGTGATTTTAGAAGCATGAGACAAATAGAACATGGTTTGAAACGGCAAAGTTTCTTTTTTGTATCTTGTCTGAGTTTATAGGCTTCTAAAGGGATGTCTGGTTGCCATGGTGCATCAGTGAATCTGTGATCGATCGCAGGGTCTAGTTGAGGAAGCCGTGTGTTGCATTTATCCAGGATTGGTTTCACCTGGCCTGATGAATCTGTGTCTGCTCATCCTGTCTTGACCTTTGTGCAGCCAAGTAAGCCTGGACGCTCTTGTTTTGGATTCATCAAACCCAGCTTACCTACTTATCCTGGATGTCTGAATCCGACTTTTGTGCGAAAGGCCTCAGGCTCCAGCAGATTTTATAGCCGATGTTTGGACGTTTGAAGCAAGACAGTGACGACATCGAGTTAATGATTTTCTCTACATCTGACTCTGAATGTGCATCAAATATGGCTGATGTTAAGCATGGATTAGCATTGAATGATTACTTTGCGAGGATGGTTTTTATACAATTAAATTCTCTAAAAGAAACCTAATCGTTCCTAAAGTATCCTGATGTATCGTCACACATGTGTCGTCAGATCACTGCCAATACAGAGCCCTAGTACATGATTCCTTCTGGGTTTAATCATACATCGGTTAAGTGAAGCAGCAGAGGTGGTTCTAGGCAGGAACACATAATTGTGGTGCAGAAATACATGAGTTATAGAGACTGTGCGTCACATGTGGCAAACGCAAGGACAGCTCGCAAATTCCTTTTATGTGGCCTTCAACGTACATTACTGGCCAGAAATGAATGAATTTAAAACACGACCACACTTGCATATCTTTATTCTGTGAAGACCATTTTGTGGAGCAAACCATCTTTAAACTTCAAAGTAAAAAAAAAAGAGAAAAGGATTGTAAGGCAAGGAAAAACTTTATTTAACACGAATTCTTACTTTTCTGCATTGACAATCAAGAAATCACATTGAAAATAGAAGGTATAAATAAAAATAGAATGCAATCAACGGATTGAGTGTGAATGCCATAACCAATTAAACCGAACATAAAAACCGAATAAATCAAAAATGTTTCACAGTAGTTAAAAATTCAAGTGTTCATATTACTGTCCAAAGACACTCAAAGCAGACCACAAGTTAGATGGGGGGGGGGGACAAAAACTCAGGGAAACAGGAAAAACAAATAAAGTGTTGTTGTAGAAAAAAACAAATGCTGAATAAAACGACAAAAAGAAGGCTCAAGCATATGGACGATAACACCAAGAACAAGCAAAAACGAAATCTGTGAAGAGAGAATGGAGACCGTACATACCAGGGAGCGACGATTCAAATCTGGCGCCTGTTGCTGCAGGAGTCTTCAAGCTCTGCTGCTGAGATGGTGATTGGGTGACGAGCTGCAGCTGCTGTCGAACTCAGGAAGCAGAAAAGACGTACAAAACAAGTTTCAAAATAAAATCAAGACATGAAACCATAATAGACGTGTCACCAGCCCGGGTTCATGAAAGTATAGGAGATAATGAAAACATTCTATTTGTTGTTTTAATACATTATTGTTATCCAAGGGCATCTTTAGTCGTTTTATCTTCCCCACACATCGACCTAGTGAGAGCTACGATAAGTTAAGTTTTCCTAATTATTATTTTCATAACAAAGGAAAGATGACTAACACAAGTGACAACACACATAAAGACAAAAAGTTAAATATTATATTTATTATAATAAAACAAAAATCATAAATAAGGCACAACACAGATGACTTCAGATGAACGTGATCAACTAAAATCACATTAATTATATAATTGATAACATTGGAAAAAAAACAGATTACACACGTAGTAAACATATGATACAAAATCAGTATTAACTCAATAAAAATTAAAACAATAACATAAATTAAGTATAAAGTAAATTCCATTTAGTAAAAATTCTTCTCTGCTACTTTTTAATGTGTAAAAATTCTTGTTTAAATACAATTGGGAATTGGACGATAATATGTGTGTGACAAATGCTAATCATGAATTGTTTAATCAAAAGATTTAAAGCTCTTGTCCACCACAAAAAAACAACATGTGCTTCCAGAATAAAATACTAAAATCGTGGGTATGAAGCAGCAACAGAAACTAGCAGAAACAGACAAGACGATCAATATTACTCATTTGAATTCCGAGCGCTGACGCTGATCAGGCTGATTGGGTTTGGTAATGAGATGTCGGCGATTCCTTTCACACGACTTCAGACTGAAATTGGCTCATTAGTTAGAAGAAATCTTTGTTCGCATGTTCGGAGAACATTATTTCTACAGTCAAAGCTTTGTGCGAGGAAATATGAAAGGATTCCCGTGACGATCTTTTGAAACTTCCCAACAAATGAGCCTCTTGAAGCTGGAAACAGAAGCTCCAGAGTTGGCGGCAGATTCTGTTTGGCTTCGCATGAAACTCTAAACTAGTGTTTAGTGGTTTGTTGTTCCGAGAGGCATTTAGGGAAACGTCAGCCTTTTTTAAATCGGTCTCGGTGGATGGTTCCACGGAGAGCTCATGAACACAGACCTATTTATTGATTCAACTCGCTTTGTGAACAACAAGTTTTGACGCATAGTGTTGGCGACGACTTCTGTACATTTTTGTGAACAAAAAAGATACATTTTAACATTTTCAAGTGACAAATAACGCTATTATTTAAATATAAATTATGAAATACTTTTATAATTGAACATTTTTAATGCAATTATTTAAAATGATGACATCAGGAAGCTGCTTTTTGTTTCGTTGTGGGTATTCGAAAACAAAAAACAATTGTATAAAAATAAAATAAACATGCACAAACAAATACATATTCATTGATAAAGTTAATTGTAAAAAGCCTTTGATTAATATTTGGTTGTTTATTATCGCTGGATGTGTCACTGAAGATTCTTTTTCTTTTCATTAATATATATATATATATATATATATATATATATATATATATTAATGAATGAAAAATAATTGTGTTTCATAATGTCATAATGTCATAATGTCATTAATGTTTCATAGAAAAACAATATATCAGATGTCCATCTTAACTGTCACTAAGACAAAACAAAGCACATCTGACTTCTCTCTCTTTTTATAACCACAATCAATCTTTTCCCTTATGTCTCTTTCAATCAGCCTCATATCAAACGAGCCGCTGCTTTTTCTATAAGCATCAATAAGTAGAAGAGACTCTGGCCTGGAGAAATGTACATTGGATTTCAAGAGTCTAAAGAAGATCCATTGTTTAAAAAAAATCTATTGCCTCTTCACCGGCAGCGTAGAAAATTGCGAGTGTATTGAATGTGTCTGAATGGAATGGTTTTCCTTTATCCTTCCACTTTGTATAGAGTAATATTTCCGTGGACAGTTCGCAAACTCAGCAGCTAGAATTATGGGATTCAATTCAAAGTACTTTCCCTACAGATACAAAAGGTAATAAGGACTCTTGCCACATAAATAATTCAGCTTTAATATCATCTAAATGACGTCCAAAACAAGTTTTTAATCAATTAAAATTGAATTAAAATGAACCCAAAAAACTTTTGTTTCCGATACTTATTGTCACGGGACTCGGGGCAGGGAACGTAAATGTAGGCGTAAGAACAAAATGAAGGAGTGAACTGGTTCATTTATAATTAAACAAAAGGCTAAGAACACATCAGACAACTATCTGGGCACGTAACAAAAACTACAATAGATCAATAGATATCAGAAAATATAAGGAGGGTTTCAGGAGGATGAGAGGAAGTGATCGGTGCTTTACAATAAAACCAGGAAGTGAGTGGACATGATACTTTTCTTAAATTAATGTAGCAGTTCCTGTGTTCACTAAAAAAGGTATAAAAATGTTTTTAAATAAAATAACTTCCTCCTAAATCAAGAACTCTTTTTCTAAGGCAATTACTTTTACAAGCCAAGTTTGAAACTACGATTTTGCAGTTAAATGGTAAGCTACCCTAAAGCGAAATTACGTTGTTGATAAGATGGTGAAAATGATTTAAACATTTTGAATTTTAAAAAAAACCGGCAAATTGAAATGAACATAGACAGATTCTCAAAATTTGACCAATCAGATTGCTTGCGTTTGGACACGGCCGCTGCTTCAACATGCTTGAGTAGTAAAACTCTAATGAAAAACAACAAAACAAATACTCACATGTACCCCGGTCACCTCCGCACAACTGGAAATACACACAGCTTTTATGCACGTATAATCCTTTAAATGTATCCTTTATTTTCGCGTTTTCACTTGTATTGCTAACCGGAAGTGGTTTCGGAAAATAGAAGTAGGATAGCGCGTTTACATACTCTAGAAAACGTTAAAAGCACGTTGAACACTTAATATATTGCAGGTATAGTTGTGAATAAAAGCAGTAATATGTTTAACTAACTAAATATTAGCTTTTTTTTTTTTTTTTTAAGAATCCCTTATTAGTCCCGCGAGGGGAAATTCAACCATTCACACATACTGATGTGAGTAGGCTGCACACTTGCGCCAAGTTCACCATCAGGAGCAATCAGGGTGAAGTGTCTTGCTCAGGGACACAACGACACAAGCTTGTCTGGAGCTGGGATTGAACCTGCAACCTTTTGGACTGCAGGCAACCACTCTACCATCTGAGCTATGTCGCCCTCAGCTTGATTGCTGATTAGCTAAAATGCTACTTTTTAACTTTTTTATCTGACAAATGACTATATGAATACTAAAAAGACGCACATTCATCCAAAAACATGAACTTTTTTTGAAGCAAACATGTATAAAAATATAAAAAGTATGTTGGCTGCAGCAGATCAATAGCTGGAGACAGTTCTCAAAAGTAAAAGGCTCAGAGTGAGCGCTCTGCAAAATAATGACTGCAATTTTCGGCTGGCATGAATAGAGGATGATTTTTCCAGTCTCAAATATCAGATAGTAATTTAGAATAAAATGGCTTTTAGTATAATTTCTCCATGCATTTTTCCAAGTGGATTAAGGAAAAAAAGGAAGATCTAAAGGTCACTGTCCTTGTTCTGTAGCTATAGTTGAATTGTTTTAATGATTTCCTCTCATTAAATAGTTAGTAAATGAGCTTTATTTGTGTGATTTTATCGTCTCTCGTCATCACAGGAGACGTTATCTTAACAGCTGAGATAATTCCGGGTCATCGCTTCGTGGTCGAGGTTTTATTTCCTGCTGGAAAGTTTTTGACTCTGAATTTAATTACAATAATGAGGCCTTTGGTCCATCGCTGCTGGTGTGATGTGCTAATGAATCACACTTTGATCTAAAATAAGTCATCCTGTGTGTCAACCCTGCCGCTGCTTCAGAACCAACACAACCTTATTTTTTTCGGATGAGCTGCTTATTTACCTGAGAGGAGCCTGAAGATGGGGGAGATCTGCGAGCAGTTTGAGTGGGAGTCCTCCCACAGTTCACAGACGTTTGAGCTTGTCAGAGAAACACTCGAGGCTGCGCATGTAGGTGTGAGACTGATGCGACAGACTGCAGGGAGATATAGTATCAGTGTCAGAACCCTGAGTACATCTCAGGCTCTTTATGCGACCAGGTTTGGTATCACAAATAAAGCCTAACACGATCTGGCGTTTATAATCCATGCTTTTGTGTCTTCTTGTTTAGACTATTGTAACAGTTTATTGTTGTGTATAGACAACAAGCAGGTGTCTCGCCTGCAGTAAATACAAAACTCTGCAGCGATAATTCTGACCCGCTCTAGTAGGAGAACTCACATTTCCCCGATCTTTAGTTTCTTTCAGGATCAACTTTAAAATTCTGGTTTTTAATTTCAGATCTATTCATGGTCAGGCTCCTCCTTACATCGCTGACCTGATCCAGCCTTTACACCCCAGCTCGGGCTCTGAGGTCTGTGGATCAGAATCTACTGATGGTTACTGAACGTTGCTCCTAAGCTTTAGAACGATCTTCCTCTCCCTCTGTGTTTGATGGATCTACTGACTCCTTCAAGAAACATCTTAAGACATTTTTATTTGTGCAGGATTTCCCCTGATTTTCTGGGACTCCTGTGTTTGTCTTATGTGTCTTGACCTTTTAAAGTATATATTTTAACTGTGTATTGTTTTTGATTGTCAAAGCGCTTTGTGACCCTGGTCTAGAAAGATCTTTAGAATTACCTTTACTTACTTACTTACTTACTTTAAAAACTATTTTCCCCTTTTTTTTCTGGTGTATATTGTTTTTTTTATTGTCTATGTTCACATTAATTTCAGATAAAGAATCGATATTTAACTTGATGAAGTCAGGAGTTAAACCCTTGAAAGTTTGTACGTGAATCATTTCATTTTAAGGCAGATACAATATGGACTTGATGAGGTCTGAGAGTCATGGTGAGTCGCTCAGTCATTCTGTTGAGGTTCAGTGTAGAGCCGTGCGTCAGGATGACGTCTCACCATTGACACAGGACTTCCTGGAAAGATGTTGTGTCTCAGCTGACCGGGCGGTGACCCCACTAGGAACGGATGCTGAACTCAATTTTGAATGAGTCTAACACAAAGCATCAGATGACAAACTCAAACTTGCCAAAAATTAGAAAAAAGGCAGAAACATCCTGAACATTCATAATTTTGAGTAGCTGCTCGCATGACCCCGAGCATAGAGCGAGTTCCTCCAACAATCGAAGGTTTGGCTGTAAACGAGGAGGCTAAAAAGCAGCTACAGGTGCCAAAATCCACTCTGGAAAAACCGAAAACGCCGGGCGAGCAGGACCCTCTTATTTGCGTGCAGCTGGACCCTTTCATTACACACACTCGAAATGATAATGACATCATGCGTCCACAGCTGCTCCATTCTCATGCACATCTCATGCAGCCAGTTGGTGTGACCAAACAGATGATTGTGACCCAAAATGATTTTTTCTTTTTTTTTTTTAGAAGACTGACGTCAAAAAGCTTTCCTGCGGAGGTTCGGAACAGAAGACACACGCCTGCCAGGAAGCTGAGCTAAGAGCATATAAAACAAATTAGAAAAAACTTCCTGTCAAATTTGAGAAGTTGAAGGACTTTATATGATCAATTAAATCCCTGATATAGACGATTTGATACCTGAATACAGGCGTGGCTTTCAAGGCACTTGGAAAACGCAGACCCCTGCCAAGCAGCTCAAACATCATTCATTTGATCTTATAATAATAATAATAATAATAAAAAAGCACTTTTTTTAAGGCACCTTTCACTTCACTCAAGGACAAGACAGGTTACAAAGCAACAGTAAAAAACAACACTAAGGAGTCGCAGGGTTTTGATAAGTTGTGTCAACTTTTAGAACAAGGAGTTTTTTCGGTGGAAGAGTGGACTTGGGTTTGGCCGAAGGTTTAACTGGGTGTCGTCTGCATAACAATATGACATTATTTCTGTTAAAAATGTGACCAAAGGGCAGTAGGTAAATGATGACAAGAATAGGATCGAGGACAGAACCTTGTAGAACACCGGTGGATGGGAAATTAATGTTTTTAACTGAATGAATTGTAAAATGGGTTAACTTTTTAAGCATTTCAAATATTGATCAATAGATGATCCCAACGGAACATCAGGTAACAGTGTTGAAAATAAGTCTAGCCTTGGGGCCCATGTGTGGCCCTTAGAGTGAATCTATGTGGCAGTTTAGAGGTTAGTTCATAGGATCAACATGTTTCTGATAACTAAAAACTAACAAAAGATCTTCATATTCAAAAGATTCCTCAAACCACATGTTACTGACTATTATAAAATTAATTAAATTAATTAAAAGACATTTTGTAATGAAAGGTGTGGGTATATGGTATTGTCCATGGATACTTGTTTTACAACGTTATTCCTATTTTAAAAATGTTGTAAATACATTCTTCCTCGCGAACATTAAACATAATATTTTCTGTTCCTTAAATGCGTTTCTCTTCTTTGTTCTTTTAATTATTATTTAGTTTTGGTCTACCGGCCTTAACAAGAACCACAGTTTTGAATTTGGCCCCTTCGGAAATGAAGTTGCTTACCCTGCTGTAGAGGAAGAAAGTGACAGGTCCCTCAAAAGATTTGTGGGTTTTAAATTGTGATCCAGTCAAGGGCATCCTCGACAATTTCTTTAAAAAAAGAGATCATGGTTCATTATTGAGGATAGGATGGAGATCGACAGGAAGATTGGACGATGCGCTGAACTGTGATGGTACAACGAAAGTTAAGCCAAAAGGTAAAGCTCTTTATATAACGGTTGATGTACGTTCCTACCCTCACCTGTGGTCACCAGATGGTGGGTATTAGCAACTGATATTATTTTTCTCCCTTAGATACGGTGTGAAATGTTGAAGAAGGTGAAGAAGACGAAAAATATTAAGATTCTACCGTTTGAATACAAGTTTGGTGAAGAAAATTTAACAACATATTTTGTCACTAGAGTCATAAAAACTGATTTTATAGTCATTTAATATAAGTCAAGTTTCCCATTGTTTGCTAGTTCTTTGTGGGGTTGAGCAAAGAGCAGTAACAGTGAGACGCCATACAAGATCTTTAAAACCTTCCAGAATGCATGTGATCATCACCAAAATCAATGAATCAAATAACAATGTATTTACTTGAAAGATAAGTTATTAAGTGACAAAGAAAAACTTTGCAAGCTAATACCTACTTGTCTAAGGTCATTCAGCTCACAAACAACAATGACTTGTCGGTCATTAGAGGACTGAAGTGAAAATCTTTGGCAATTGAAAAATATTTCTTGAAACTTTAACACAAAAGGTTTGATTATTTCAATTGTGTGTTTCAATGCAAAAAGGTATCCAGCAGTTCTTCACTGAACATTTTCCACTTTTCTTGAGCCTTTTTTCTGACTAGAGAAATGTCAAACCGAGTGTGATTGTAGGTTGTGGTCACAGTATCGAGGGCTTTGGTGTGGAAATAAAAAGTGGACTGTAGAGCTCACAGAAGAGGCTCAATTACAGCGTTGTCAACTCAGAAGTCTTTTTTTTTTCCACCTGAGCGATTGTCACTCCACCCGGCACGGACTCTGATGGCTGCAGCTCAATTATTCTAAACCTGCGGTGATGCAACATCAGCAGGAGCCGCAGTAGAATGTAAAATAAGATCTTTCTCCTCTGTTCACCCCAAATGATCTCGGAAGGGATCAGTATTTCCCCAAGCATGGCTGGAGGAGGTTTCTGGGAAGCGTGAAGTGAATGATGAGGTCACGGGTGTCCTTTAATAGACACCATTATACATTGAATGGATGACATGGAAAACAAAGGTCTGAACACAGTCACATGAGTAAAGGTTTGTTGAGTAAAACCGCTTATTTACACAACATTAACTCAATTCAAATATGAATTAATTTGACTGCTGAATATTAAGACCTCAGGTTCTATTTTTTCATTTCCATTTTAGTTTTAAATAACAAGAACTTTACTCAGCGTGTTAAAAAACGAGATTATTGGATCAATTATTTACAGATCATTATTAAACAATCCCTCTTTCATTTAATTCTCTTACATCTTATACAACTTATTTCAAGTTGAATCTCTGAAATGTCATGTTTCCTGTAATTATTGTCAGTCCCAAGATCCATGGATTCAAGAATGTAACATTTCTACTACGTGACTCCAAAGTTCTAAACTCAGGTTTAAGCAGAATTTTTTTTTTTTTACCACAAACACAGTGAACAATTTTAGATATTTTGCAAGATAAAATATGAACAAGAATTTGAATTACTTAAATACCCAACTTGCAAGAACAAAGTCTCTTCAAGGTATGATTAAAATGTATTGATTTGCTCAAACAAAAATTGTGTCAAAACTTTTAGTTCTTAGCCAAAGCAGTAAAATGTAAAAAAAAAAAAGATTGCGTATTCAGCAGTTTATGAGTGAGCAATCAAAATCTAATATTTATGTGGCAAAATATGATAATTTAGAGACCAAAAACTATTTTTAAGGGTTGAAACTGGATCTTCCATTGCATGTTTAGGAAGGTAGGTCATATAATATGTATGTGTAATTATGCACTTATGGCTGCAGTGATTGTAATGAAAAAGAAGACTTGCACTTTCAGCTTCTACTTACTGTGTGGACGTTTGCCTCAGTAAAAAATGTTACAGTGAGTAATAGACATTTTTACTGACATGGAATTTAAGTGCCAAGAATGAATTCATAACTCCCTTTATTTAAAAGCGGTTCTTGTTAAACATCTGTCTCGTGACGCACATCTGTTGATGGCCTAACTTGAGTTTTCCAGTTTGAGCTCCTCACATGTTTATGTCTGTTCGAACTTGCACAATCTCTCTCATTATCTTAGTAGATCCCTGGCAATCCGTGGTTAAGTCCTAGTGCAAAATTTTTGAGCCTAAACATATAATATAGCTTTAATAAACAATAGATTAAAATATATATATATATATATTTTACATTAGAACATAAAATATTTGATTATACATGACTTTGTGAGATGTTGGTGTTCTTTTCAAGATTATATAATCGTAAAGAAAAGCAAACGTTGACCATTGGTTTTATGAGGTGAAGTTTAATATACAGTTTTACAAAATCTTCCAAAATATCTGCATCAACACACAAAATAGCCTCCATCACCCTGGACAGACGGGACGATATCAACGCATGGATGTGAAGCCCTTCTCCTCCTGCAGCTACTGGTCCCTGCAGAAGACGTATTCAGTGTAGCTGGTCCAGATTTTGTCCTCGTTGGGGTCGTTGCTGGTGTAGGCGCAGGTCCCGGTGGAGCTGCAGGCCACCATGTGGAAGCCCACCTCGGTCAGCCGGTCGAACGCCTGCTCCAGGAAGTTATACTTGAGGTAGTATCGGGACGTGTATCTCTCCGGGGGTCGGTCCGGATCCCTGCTCTCGTTCAAGGAGTCTCCGAAGACCTCTTTGGCCAGGGAGGTCTTCCCGCAGACGGTGATGCGCGCCACCCTCCTGAACTTGGCATCCGTCTGGATGTCTCTGCCGATCGTGTACGAGCCTCGGTATCCAACCGTGATGTAGCCGGACTTCCTGGAGTCCAGGGACGGGGAGCGCAGGGACATGGAGCTGACGCGCAGCGCGTCCACCCCCGCGGTGGAGCCGCACTGCTGCGCGCCCTCCTCCGGGTCGCTCTGGATGATGTCCTCGCTGATCGAGTTGTCTTTGCTGATCTGAGGGGTCCCCAGGCGTCTGGCCAGGTCCCGCAGCTGGAAGAAGTCCGCCTCCCTCTGCAGCCGACTCTTCTCCGGGAAGTAGTCCGGCAGGACCAGGTTGAGGTCGCGCAGGTAGTCGAGGATGTAGCGGAACAAGAACCCGTCCCTGTCCAGGAAGAAGCGCCCCTTGCTGTCTCTGGGCAACTCTTTGGGGGACTTCCTGCCGAACATGGACCACAGGAGCGAGTCCTGGACGGCGATGAGGGTCTTGTGTCTGGTCACGTACACCTGTCCGCCCACGTTGAGCTCGATGATCTCCGAGAATCCTGCGTCTCCTCCGAGGTCGGGCTGTTTGCGCTCCGGGTCCGCCAGCGCCATGGTCTGGATCAGGGGCGAGAACTGGGGGAGCAGGAGCTGCAGAGAGTTTATGAAGGCTGGAGGAGAGGAGGAGGTCACCTGACGTGTTAACTGTTGGATGTCTGTCACTCACCCTGGACGGACATCCAGAGGCTCAGTCCATATAGAAACAGATTTATTTTAATATATATAAAAGCCATCATTGAATATTGAAGTTACTGAATATATGGATAAAATTGGATATTTAATTAATAATTGAGGTTGGACTTTCCAGATGTGGATATATGGACAAATTTCTTTAAAAGAAAAAATCACGTTTGTTCAATTTTGCATCTGAATAAGCAAATAAATCCCCGAAGGAAGTTTAACGCGTGGAAACAGCACCACTCACAGGATATAGTCCGCAATTGCAGGCGCTAAAGAAGAGGAGTCAGCTAAGGTCAAACACACCTCCTTAGTAAAACTCAAAGTAAGTACAAATAAATTGTTACATTTAAAAGTGTAGACTGTGTTTAAAGGGTGTCTTCATCATGCAATGCCCAAAATGACTTCATGAACTTTTGAAAATGTCACACTTTATAAATTAAAGAATACATTATGTATAAATACTCTGTGACATTATAAATAATATAACAAATAAAAGCGGCAGCGATTCAAAAATGGGGAAACAGCGACTTTTAGAGGAATTTGGCTGCAATCGCAGCTGGTTCAGCGTGACTCGAGTTTTACCTGTAATGACTGAAGGGTGTTGCTGAAGTACTGTTGACTAGTAATAACATGAATAGGAATAATAATAACAAATTAATTAATTAATAAGAAAGGTAGTTATGTCAATACGGATACAAATAAAGTTTCTATATTTTTTTTAATATTAAGAGATGTACTTGAAACATAGAGTAAGGGAAAATAATGTAATGTTACATTTATATGCCTTTTTTAAATATTGGGTACAAGAAAACGTAAATACAATCACTTTACTTGATATTGAAAGGCACAATTTAATTAATTATTTTAATTAAAAATGGACAAGAAAATAAATGTTCTTTTTCATGAATAGCTACGTGAAAATGAAATGACCAAAACAAAAACAAAAAAATCCAATAAAAAAGGTAGATACGCAGCTAAAGAAACAATAAAATGACTGAGGACGAGAGGATACAGTAAACTCCAGCTGCTTTTAGAGCTGATGTCCGGACATATTTTAGTTTCAAAACAAATAAAGCAGTTAAGACTTCATCAAGAGAGTCGTGCAGTCAGTAAATACTGCGATGGCAGAGTTAAGTACTCAAGCAATATTCTAAAATATCCTTGTTCATACAGTATTGCAATAAATTATATTGTTGTACTTGTATCGTGATACGTATCATATCGCCAGAGTCTTGACAAAACACACCTCTAGGTCAGCAAAGCCAGAAGTGAGTTCCCGGTGCTGGTTGGACTCCACTAGTCCTTTGTCATCAACTTGGTGAATAACTTTTATGGACTGAATTTGTAGACGCAGCCAGGACAATGAGGGGGTCCAGTCTTGTCGCCCCAGGATTGGGTCACTGCTTTTTGCAGATGATAAGATCCCGTTGGCTTCAGCAAAACTGTAACCTTCAGCTCTAGCTGGAGCGGTTTGCTGCCAAGTGTGAAGCGTCAGGGATTAAAATCTGCACCTCAGAATCTAAGACCATGGTTGATATAAAGTTGGGAGCTTTCTCCTGGTTGTGGATCGACAGGAAGATCGACACGATATCAGAAGTAATGTGTACACTGCACTGTTTGTAGTGAAAAGAGAGCTCAGCCAAAAGGTAAACTGGTTGATCCACATCGCCCTACACTATGGCTAAAAGGTGATTAATGACCGATTATAAAATTAAGGTTTTATTCCAGATGATTTATGTTGCTTATTAAGTGGTTCCCCGAAAAAAAGAATCCAGAATTCTCTGGAATGTTTGTACCTTTAATGCAAAAATGTTTAAGTTAATGTACAGTATATATAACAAATTGAGCTTCAGGTGTTTCTCTTCCCTTAAAGCTCGAAACAAACTCTGTTTTTATTGTTTCTCTACTGTCTTACTGTGATCAACAAACAATGATTCACTTTCCAACCTTGAGGCGAGGCTTTCAAGCTGTAAACTACAAACACTCAGACCCACACAAGCCGGCCCGAGGCATCAGCCAAGTATTCGAACGCTTAGGGCCCCGCGGGCAGTAGGGGGACCCCCCAAAAAGATAAAAGTAAAAGGTTTTTTTTTTGCATGTATGAGTGGCACTTTCTGTGTGATCAAATATATATAATCAAAATAAATATAATGTCGTGAATGTTAATTTGACGAGATTTGTGACGCCATTAATAACATATTACGAGTGTGAACAACAGGGCCGGGTCTAGGCAGGGGCAAGAGGGGGCCTGGCACAATGCCCCCTCAAGATTTGTGGCTGCCCCCTCATACATGCCTGTCTAGACCCGGCCCTGGTGAACAATCAATATTATTGCCAGATATAGAGGGCCCCAAAATAAGATTAGGCTTAGGGCCCCCTGGAGGCTTGGTTCGGCCCTGTGCAAAATTTACCGTTTCCTTGCGGTTTGTTGACATTTCAGTTCATAATCTGTTTAAAGACTTTAAAATATTTTCTTCCTCTCAGAGGAAAGGCATCCAAATAAACATCGGTCAGTAAAGTTGTTTGTGTGTTTGCTTTACGGCTCTCACTGAACAAAAGTAACACTTTAAATGTAATCGCATGATTTCAAGCGGATTATCAATAGTTGAAACACACGACACAAAATCTTTAGAACAGTTACATACAAAAAGACGTCATCCGACGCAACACTCCCACTAATCGTTTTTCATAGATTATCATATTTTCTTTACATACCCTCATGACTGATACAATCCCGCACGTCAGAACAATTTACATTTCACTTAGTTTATTTTGCTTTCCACCACACTGTCAATAAATGAATCGAAACCATCAGTATTGCTAAACACTGCCCCCTGTCGACCGTGTTTCGGTTGTACATGTCTTTAAATGCGTTAAATACTATAAAATCATGCTTGATAGAAATAGAACCCATTGCAAAATAAAGGAGTGTTTATTAAATAATCACTTTATGTCTTGATATTGGTAACAAATGGTTTTTTTTTATGAATCATAATTTTGGTCCTTTGTTTTATTTTTATTCTAACTGTCAAAAAATAGGATTGGGCCAAAATAAATTACGTTTAAGGCAGAATGTGACTGGGTCCAAAACCATGTGGGTTTCTTGTACAGTTACTTAATTCAATGTAAACCAACTCATTTAGTAATGAATGATTTTTATTTCATAGGAGCGCCACCTACTGAGCTCCGACAAATGACATCACTGTATCATGAAACCTCATCAACTCAATATTAGCGTTCTGTTTTTTTTTTCTCATTCGTTCATGGTACTTTCTGCTTTTTAATCTAGATCTATTGTAATGAAAGTTCTAATCATACAAATAAATCATTGAGGACCAAACGTGGCCCACATTTAACAATGGACTCCCCTACTGTACAGATCCAAACTTCATTAGCATCTCATTCTTTGCTACTTCTTGTCCTTAGATACACAGATGGTTCAGCTCAGATGGTGACGGATACATAACCTAAGGATGTTTACAGTTTCCAAAAATACCTCTAAACCTCAAGACAAACTATGAGTGAAGGGTTTAGTGACGCTTCTCAAAGAACTAAATTACAAATAAACTACAACTAGCATCTCAGATACTTACTCAACTGTTCCTCCTCGCGTCACAATCTTGTGACACATGAGTGACTTCGATTCCTCTGCTGGAAGTTTACACTTCTTTTTTTCCAAACATCCCCCTATTTTATCACGAATCCCGCAGAGCAGACAAACAATTACAGTTAGACATTTTTTTTCAGGTACTGTGGAGCTCCAGAGTAGATTTTCTGATTTAGTGAAAATAATAATGCCATTATAAAGGTGGTCATAATGTATTTATCTAGATTTTTCTTTTAGATGTGGAAAGAATCCAAAATCACAAGTAAGAAAAACTACTTCAGTGAGAAATAAAATACAAAGAATAGTAACTATAATGCATATTTATTCTAAATTAATTATAAAATAAAGTTAATTCAATTAGTTAATCAAAAATAATCTACTCATTATTGAACAATGCTAAACAAAACAGTTCAAAGTGAAAACGAAATCGATTAAAAACCCAATATAATTTGAAAAATAACCTGATTTGAATTAGTGGATTAAGTTGACATAGAGACTAAATGAAAAAATATAAATAAGAGCAGAAGTGTCGATAAAATAGAAATGGTTGTAAACAAAGGATTAAAAAAAAGAGATGAAGATGAAAAGACTGGACATGATGAGGGAGTTCACTTCCCTTAATTATGAAAGTTTGCACTTCTCCTCATGCTAATGTAATTCGGGAAATTCTAAACAAGCCTCAGGCGCTGCTTCTTGGTATAAAAAGGGCAGTTACCGTTTCCAGGGAGGATCCAGACCTTCAACGATGCTGCGCAAGGTGAAGCCTCTCGTCTCTGGGTTTGGCCCCTGAAGCCGACGTGACCGACTCTTCACTAGATTTTTTTGGTGCTTCCAGGGAATAACGGAGAGCTTCGGAGCCGCCGTCCACGCCTTGAAACCGAGTCAGCTCACGGATGTGGTGGTCAACCGGAGCAAGAGGATGATGCTGGACACGCTGGGAGTCGGGCTGCTGGGATCCACCACCGCCGTCTTCAACACGGCACTGAAGTACAGCCAGGTACAGACCTTTCCTTTCTTTGAGGAGTTTGTTTATGGGAAGTTTCATCCGCCGGTCCAAAAGTATATTGCAAAAGCAATCTAAAGTGTCAAGTGGTGACTTCCCCAGGGTGTCACCCTGTCTAGCTGGGATCAGGGAGTCTGAGGATCACGGTTTTAAAAGTAAACCCAAAATAAATGTGCAAGAATCCAGTTTCGGCTCAAATATTTGCCAAGAAGTCTTCAACGAGCCAAGAGAGTTTCGCGTGTCACACGGGGAGCTGTCGTCGAGACAAAAAATGTTATTCATTTTTGAAGAAAGTTTGGATCATGAATGTCATCGGATCAGACCAAGGTCAAGTGAGGCCCGTGGGCCACATGTAGCCCCTTGACTGTATTTATGTGGCCCTCGTGAAGTCAGAGAAAGAGTATAAAGAAGATACTTTTTTTAAAGTTTTCACTACGAGGTTAACTGTAATTTCTATTCAAGATGTGTTTTTTTTTGCCTAAATTGACCCAACAATATTTAGCATTTCCTAGTGATGGGTTGATGAGGCATCGTGATACAGCATCCATTGTATCATGATACAATTCATTCATTAAGAAAGGCCACTAGATGGCACTCTCTGCTTTTAAATATTTATCATCTACTTATTTAATTTAGTGCCATCTAGTGGTCTTTCAAACTGTATCATGATACAGCGCCTGCTGCCTCATGAGGCCTCATCAACCCATCACTAGTATTTTCAAAATAAAAGCACGAAGATGCTAGATGTTTTTTTACGACTCGTTGCAGGCGTTCCAGTCCCACGACCGGAGCAGCGTCTGGGGTAAGGAGGCGTTCATCCCTCCACACTTCGCCGCGTTCGTCAACGCCATCGGGGTGAGTCCTCATCGAAAGCGTCGCCCCCTCAGAGACGGCGCGTCTTCAACGCACTCGCATCTTTTCGCAGGTTCACTCCATGGACTTCGACGACACGTGGCACCCGGCGACCCACCCGTCGGGAGCCGTCCTGCCCGCCCTGCTGGCCCTGGCCGAGACTCTGCCCACACAGCCGTCCGGTCTGGACCTGCTGCTCGCCTTCAACGTGGGGATCGAGGTGCAGGGGCGACTCATGAGGTTCTCCAAGGAGGCCTACAACATTCCGGAGAGGTGCGTCTACGTCACGATCTTTATCAAATATTGGCTATTTGATGGAAAACTCAAGACCCAAGGGACAAGTCTAGTGATAAAATGTATTTGTGAAATATTAATGAAAGAAATGAAAGAATAATTCAACAAAAATGAGGAAAGACAACTAAAAAATGACACTAATGATAGTTTTAAAAGGACCTAAGGGTTATGCAAGTACAGCCAAAGGGCTGCGAGTTGCCTCTTTACATCGTGACTCTCACATCCTCCTTTTTCACAAGTGTCTCCAGGTTACACCAACATTTCTCAGCACAGGAATGTACAATATGAGGGGGAAGAACAACTGAAACCTTGATATGGTTCTGCTTTCTGAAGAGTGCTTTGAAAAAAAAAGTTTTTGTTTTCCTTAAGAGGGTAAAATATGTTGCATTAATCTTTCATTAGATCACATAAGTTAATTGAAAAATGTTATTTTTGCAAATGAAATCAGTATGATTTGAGTGTATATAAGAGCAGCATGATTGTTTTTCATAATAGAGAATTTCAATTAGTTTCTAGCAAATGTTTTTATCCTCGGCGCGGAGCCATTTCAATGAGCCGACGGGGGAAGACGAAACAAAACAAAACAAAAAAAAAAGACGTGGGACCTTCTGACTTAACTATTTAGTGTGTACTTTTACTTTTACTTGACAATTACTTATTATGATTTAACTGTATTTTCTTAACATGTGACGTTAAAATTTGACTTATTAATAACAACCTTCTGGATATGAAGGCAAAAGGCTGGACGTCACAGCTTACAGTTTGATTCTGGAAATACACAGAAAGCGCACACTTCCGTCCAAAAATATGAAGATTTTAGGACTTTTTTCTTGCTTCAAGCGAGGACTCAGGGTTTGAGAAAGAAATTGATACATAGACATATAATCGATATTTCTTCATGTTACCGTATTGGTATTCAACAGCATTGTATCAATTTTTTTGGTTGAGGGCTTATTATTTTATGGTTTATATTTCATGAAAGTGTGTGTAAAATAAAGTAATTAGATGTTATATTTAAATTAGATATGTAAGTTTACACAGTGTTAAAGGAACTTTCAAAATCCAGGGGATGACTGAGGTCAAGAGTAAACAGTCTGGCTACTTTTAAAGCTGATGTTTGGACATTCATAGCTATCGGTTCTACTTACTCAACCAAAAGAGAGTGGATCAATCACAAGGCGTCACCCATTATGCAAGTGTATCGAGATATATTGTTTCGTATTGTGATCTTAATATATCCTATCGAATCCTACCGAGAGATTAGTGTGTTGCTACAGCCCTCGCCGTGAATTTTTCAATATGATAAGCCAGGTCAGATTTGGCTCTAGGGTCTTGAAAAGGCAGCTGATGCTGTATCATGATGCACTTTGAAAGGCAGGTAGATGGCACTCTCAGTGAAAATGATGCCAGGTTTCACATAGTAGATCAGAGCCAAATATTAGTTCCATCTAGTGGTCTTTCAAGATGAAGACACTGTGTCATGAGGCTTCATCAACCCGTCATAACTGTTACCATCCATTTCAGGTTCCACCCTCCCAGTGTGGTCGGTGTAATGGGCAGCGCGGCGGCTTCAGCTAAGCTTCTCGGGTTGAGTCCAGCTCAGTGCATTCATGCCATGGCGGTGGCGGCCTCGTCCGCCGGGGCTCCGTTAGCTAACGCCGCTACGCAAACCAAACCCCTGCACATTGGAAACGCTTCCCGGAGAGGTCTGGAAGCGGCTCAGCTGGCTCAGATGGGCCTGCAGGGAAACCCGGCGATCCTGGAAACCAACGGAGGATTCGGCGTTTACTACAAAGAGTTCGACCCTTCAGAGATGGCGTCGCCGGACGGCGGTCGTTTCCGATGGATCCTGGAAGACCAAGATGTCGCCTTCAAGCGCATGCCGGCGCACCTGGGGATGCACTGGGCGGTGGACGCCACTTTGGCTGCTCGGGAAAAGTTTGAGATCATGGTCGGGAGCTTTGACGTGAACCGGATCAAGAGCATCATCCTCCGCGTCCCCGCGTCCAAATACATCAACAACCCTTTCCCCGCCAGTGAGCACCAGGCCAGACACTCCTTCCAGTTCAACGCCTGCTCGGCTCTCCTGGACCGAAACGTCAAAGTGGCTTCCTTCGAGGATTCCCAGATCAACCGTCCGGCTCTGAGGGAGCTGCTGTCCAAGGTGACGGTCGAGACGCCGGCGGACAACATCCCCAACTTCGAGAAGATGTACTGCGAGGTCCAGCTGGAGTCGGATCAGGGCCAAAAGGTCTCGGCTCGGTGCGACACTTTCTACGGCCACTGGAGGAAGCCGCTGCGCCAGAAGGACCTGGTGGAGAAGTTCATCTCCAACGCCTCCGCGGTCCTGTGCCAGGAGGGCGTGGAGGGGGTCATCGACGTCATCGCCAACATCGAGAAGGAGGAGTATTGCTCCGAGCTGGCGTCGTATCTCCGAATGACCGGTCGGACGCACGAGAAGAGGAGCGGTCAGATTTATATTTAAGTGTGTGGTTGAGTGTTTGTGAATACAGGAGTTAAATTATTGCTTATTGCTAATTATTGTTTTGGTTTTAAATGGTCTTGAATAAAATGACAAATGAGAAACTTGGTTGTGGAAGATTCATTTGGGAGGGAAAGTGAAGGCCAGTTGAGGAGGCCCAGGGTCAGACCCGAGACAGTTAGACGTCAGATAAGTGGATGATAATGAACGCATGGAATGACCATATATGGTCAGGAAAACTGCATTACTTTAGATAAATGATTGAAGTTCATTAAGTGAGGGAACTAGAAAAGCATGGAGACGATGCATACCACCACCAAGGGTAACATTCCACAACTTTAAATGAATAAAACTATTTCTAAAGATACAAGAAAAGTTCATGACTCACAATCGTACCTTCATGGTTTAACCTTCAGGTCATTAGCACCACTGAGTCACCGTTCCCAAGATCCCTACTTCATGTCCCAAACAAATGTTGGAAGAACAACACATTTTATCATTTATTGACACTTAAATATTGGTTTCTTTTAATGGGTTTAGCCGAGCTTCAGCATGTGCACCACAATTCACTTTTTTAAACTAATCCTAACACATTAACGGATGTGTTTTTTTGTGTCAACAAATGTTATTACTTATTACAGACCTATGTAAATACATGCGAGGCCAATGGTGACCTTGAATTTGATCACCCCAATTTAAACTTCGGGTCATCAATATTCAGAGAGCACTAGTGGTTTTTCTTTTAAAATTGAATTATATTGTAGAAAGCTTCATTCAGGAAAGATAAAGTTTCTTGTCATTTATTTAGACTACAGATAAACATCAACACGAAAGAAGGACCTAGTGGGAGACACTAATTACTGCACCCACTTTACTTATGGTGCAATAATGATGCCTTTCAACACACTGCTCTATTTAGTGATCGCTACAAAAATTCTACGTCGAGTTTTTCAAGAACGGATCAACCGCTGTGATTGGTCTGCTGGGCGGCAAAACATTATGAGAGCTGTTCAGGTCACTGTAACGGAGATGGTTTTGAGAGTGATGGCACCTCATATGCACTGTTGATTTTGCAAGTTCAAATAAATGATGTTAAATTTAAAATTCATAAAATATATGGGTTATTTTTCTCAGAATGTAAGCCCCACAACAATTGACGGACCACTGTTACTCAAAAAAATAACAATTATCAATGAGGAATTGTTTAGAATGATACAAGAAAAGGGTGATTGGATGTTGGCATTCTTCAGGATTACCATCTGAATCCACAAATATATTTAAGGATTTGTCACTCAACGTTTACACCACCAGCTCCAACAACTCCACGAGTGAATTTACAGAGTGATACATTATGCTCATTGCCATCAATGACCTTTCACATGTCGAAGATATTATATTGTGCAGATAAAATAAAAGTAAGGGAATCATTTTGGGTAAAGAAAAAGATAACATGGGTTTAAATGAGCAGCTTGGTGGAGGCTGCTTTTCTAGTTGTGACAAGAATTCCAAAACAAAACACCAAGACTGTTTCAGTGGGTGATTAAATATCCTTTTATGTTCCGCATCTTCATTGACCATCAGAACACAATCTAAATACATTAAACAAACTTATTTTATTGAACATTTTACTAAATGTTCAGCAAAACTACACAACACGTAGATTTTGCAGATCTGCTTCAGATTAAAGTGCTACTACATCGCGTTCAAAGTTAGGCGAGCTTCAGCACGTCCTGCACCATCACTCCGATCCCATCGTAGATCTGATGGATCGGCGCTTGACACATGAAGGCGCACGTGGTCACCAGCTTGTTCTTGTGGTCCACGTGGCTTTCGTCGACACTTTTACTCACATGCTTGCAGCCCAGCTGGTTGATGGCCTCGGCTGTGCCAGTCGTGTCCGGGTACCTGAAGATGAAGATGAAACCTTTAGATATCTCTCGTTATAATCCTTGTTCGTTTATCGAAAACACTTACTTGTCGTCATTCTCCACGCCCACGGTGACCTCGCACCCTGGGAACACTTTGGCGGCCAGCACAGGAGAAATGCAGCAGAGTCCGATGGGTTTCCCAGCACCGTGGAAGGCCTGCAGCGCAGCCTTGACCTCGTCGTTGACGGAGCAGTCTTTGCCCTTCACTGCCCACGTGCACAGGTTCTTTGCTGCCCCGAAACCACCTGTGAGAAGAAGGAGCGTCAACAAAATCAATACAACATTTAAATGTTTTTTTTACGATACTGTATTCAACAGCACCGTATCGATTTTGTCGGGGAATTTCCAATCATATATTATTTTTTATCATATTGTATAGTTTGTATTTTAAGTGTCGATATTTTAAATTTATAAATAACATGCAAATATGTACAGTGTTTGTTTATTTTTGGGTTGCAATTATATTTTCGACAGCCAGATACATCCCCCGCAACTAGAGGGAACAAAGAAATCCCACGAGATACCAGCGATGACTGTGTACAAGAGGATACAGTCGACTCCAGTGGATTAATTAAAGCTGATGTTTGGACATATTTTGGTTTCAAAACAAATGAAAGAAGTTGCGACTACGTCAATCGTCATGTGGTCTGTGAACCAGAGTCAAGTACTCGGGAAATACTACAAATATTATATTCTGGTTCCAACAGTATCGGAATATATCGTTTTGTTGTCCGCGTCAAGATACATATCGTATCGCCTGATTCTTGCCAATACACACTCCAAGTGAAAAGCAGCACGTAACAAAGCAAACAATCGAACAACCAAACCTGGCAATATGATGGCGTCGTGATCGCTGACGGCGAGTTTAGACAAGTCCTGGATGTTTCCACGAGCCAACCTGGCGCTCTCCACCAGCACGTTCCTCTTCTCCTCTGAAGGTTGGCCCTTCAGGTGGTCCACAACGTGCATCTGCTCCATGTTAGGTGCAAACATATTTACCTGCAAACATATCGTTTTAAACAAACGTGGTGGGTTTTCAATAAGAGACGTCCAAATGTCCAAAGATATAAGCGGAAGTTTAAAAGACAGATGCATAAGGTGACTTAAAAGGGATGTAACAGTTACGATTGGAATTGTAAGGTACATATACAGACGGTTAGTATTGCGGTCAAACCTTGTTTGACATTTACTTATACTCCATTTATTATATATTTATTATTATTTATACAATACAAGTATTGTATACTGGCAAATAAAGCTGCTCTTGATGCTCTTTTGTATTACCTATGACCTTTAATAGCCTGAGGATGGAGCAGTATTTATGTTGCCTTCATCATTGTAACACTTCACTAACATGCGCTTTAGAAAACGTATGTGTTGTTATTATTGTTACAATCGGCCTCAACTCAATAAATAGAGATTTATTGTTTAATACTGGTTAAATAAAAGCTGAAACTGCTCAGTTGTGTGTGTGTGTGTGGTCTCCACTACAGTGGTTAACAATGTAGGAAATACATGACACAAGCTTAGGTCAATACAAAGTTAAAAGCTTTACTAATTCACTTTAAATTGCTATTTTATAAAATTCAATTAATCCAGGAATTTAAATCCATTTAAAATCGACCTAAAACCTTAAACCTTAAACCTGAGATGTTTACGTTTTAACATCAGGTTAATAAAACAAACAAAATCCCTTTTCATGATATTTTCCATTCGTTTACATATTTTGTGTCGTTCTAATATATATTTATATTGCAACCTGTTCCTTTAATATATATATTTATTTATTTGCAAACGCTTCGTTCTTGATGCGGGGAATACTATAAATGGGTTTTATTGGACTTTGTTTCCATAACTTGTGTTGTTATAAACAACTGCATACGGTTTTAGTTTTTTTTTTTTAAATAAATGTGAACTCTTTTCAGCTGCTTCAAGTACTTATTGAATATTTTGGGAAAGATGCAACAATATCAGGATAGTAATCATTACTGTTTTCATTTGGTAACCCCTGAGTTATCTTTATAATCTCAGGTTCTACGAATTGGTGCGAAGCCCTCTAACCGCTTCGCTATTGGTTTAAACCAAAGGTGAAGCCCGACAGGATAAACAAATAGCGAAGCGGTTAGAGGGCAGAGCACCAATATGAAGTAGAACAAGAACCGTGAGCTGAAATGTTCATACCGTTACATCCCTGTTGGTGACATTCTTAAACCCACACAAATATATGCCGTGTTTTTGTAATTTGTTAAAATGTTATAAATAAAAGTTAGTTGAATTAAAACTTGAAATAGAAACTTGGATCAGTTCATTCTGATGTTTAGGTTGTGTGTGCTGTTGGCAAAGAATAAAGTTAGTTTTAACCTCTTATTAACATTAGGTTTGCGACACTTAAAAATAATGTTGTTTTATCTAGAAAACTTGTTTATTAATGTCGTTTTAAACGACAAAGTGAACTTGTCACTCACGCTCGCGCCGCCTCTGCTCAGGTGAACCAGAACCGCGGACGCTTCGTGGATCTCGGTACCATCGTAAACGCCACAGCCGGACAGGACCACAGCCACGCGTTTGCTCATGTCTGCGGAGTAAAAGCTCTTTCGAACGGTCTTGACGGTTGCGACTGTCAGCAAGTTGCGACCGCTGGTGTGCAGGAGCGAGAGGAGCATGGCGGGCGGAGGACGCTGCTGTCAGCGACTTCTTCGTTCACTGAGCGATGACGGTAAATATGGGAGCTGCTGCTGACACCTGCCGGACAAACGACATTACTGCATACATTTAGTTTATTATCGATAGTTCGCAAAATGAACACTATTATTGTCAACAATAATCTACCCTTAAAAGCAAGATCACAGCGGCAGAAACCTAATCTAATCTATTATAATTATCATAGTTCATATTTAAAAGGACACAATCCATCTCCAACAACTTTCACAAGGAAAATATATTAATTGATCAAGGTTTTGAATGAATAATAATTACTTGGATATGTACATACATTATTTAGAAAGTTGGAGCATATGAAAAATTTGGAACCTAGCAAAAATGTATTTTGACTATTATTCAACAAATGACAGATAACAATAATAATAATACATGTATTCGTATCTATTTTTGTGATGTTATTTATTTAACTTGTAAGATATCTTACGTTACAGCAAGGTTGTGTATTATTTAAAAATACAATAACTTGTCAAATACAGTAAATATATATTAATATATAAATAATCCTTTGTAATTATTGTAGCAATTGTTATATAGAAATTTAGAAGTGGCGTCAACAAGTTGCATAAACAGAGACATGACATTAAACTCACATAATATTTGGTTTATTTGCTCTAGAATAAAGACTTTAATTCTATAAATGTTTGTTTTTTTCCCGCGTGTCTAGTATAAACTTGTCTCTGTCACGTGATTCCGTGGCGTCAACAAAACCACGTGACGTGTTGAAAAAGGAAGCGCTCTGGTCCGGTGAAGCAGCTTCTGGACTCCAGAGTTCCTGTTCCAGGGGCTCCGACATGACGACCAGCGGGTCTATCTCGGTGCTGGTCCTGGTGCTGGTCCTGCATCTTCTTCTCTGCGTGTTTGCTCAAGAGCGGCGGCAGCAGTGGCCGGTTCCCTACAGGTGAAGGAACTCAACTCGCAACTCACGTCATGTGACGCGATCAATACTCTTCCTGGTCAAGACTCTTCGTTTTAACAACTAATGTGTATTTTTAATTCAGATTTAAGAAACAATACATGTAGAAAACACGGTCAAAGTGATGCGTTCAAGTGCGGTAGGAGACGCGAATAAACGAGCAACACTGTGTTTTGAATTATCTGCGGACATTTGCACTTACATTTTTTGAAAAATGCATAAATATTTAATGTTGTCCTTTTTTATAATTTGATATATAACGTTACATTTTAATCACATTTTTCTCTTTCTCTTAAAAGTTTTACAACGCTACCTCGTGCCTGTTTACCACAAGCTAAGCTATGGAGGCGGATTTGTGTCTTTATTGTTCAATAAAAAAAAAAGTTGCATAACCCAAAAAAAAACCATTTTCAATTTAGAAAATCATGTTGATCCGATAAAATAAACGTATTCAAAGTCGCTTTTAATCAAAAGAAAACATTTTAATAGCCGCTCCCTGACAGGAAATAAAGATTTAAATCAAATAAAAAGTTGCTTAAATCAAAAGAAAATGGTTTCAGATGTATTTGTATTAATAGTTTTTTTCATTCCCATATATTTAAGTTATTTGTTATTTTCAATTGAAGGTTTATTTTTACTGAATAATTTTATTTTCTCAAAGCAACATTTAGAAAATGATTTTTTTAATTGAATATTAAAGAAACAAATCTAATAGGTTTCATTTTTTTTAAGAGTTTAATCGTGTAAAATTCAAACACTTGAAAGAACAGTTTTCATCATTTAATATACATTATCCTTCTGTTTCAGGCGCTTCGATCACCGCCCAGATGCGGACTCCTTCTGTGAAGCTTTGTACCCCTTTTGTCCCACCGGTGACCGCGATGGCCGGATCCCCCGACTGAGGGACGGCGACGCTGTCTCGGTGTACCGGCTCCAAACACCCGTGTGGGAGTTCAAGTACGGAGACGTGCTCGGGAAACTGGTGAGTGTTCGTCCCAAAACGAAACGATCGAATGACACACTCGTGTGATAATAATGCGTCGCAGCACATCATGCACGACGCCGTGGGCTTCAGCAGCTCCGAGATGAGGACCAACTTCACCATGGAGTGGTACGAGCTCTTCCAGCTCGGCAACTGCACCTTCCCTCACCTGCGGCCGGACATGAAGGCGCCCTTCTGGTGCAACCAGGGCGCCGCCTGCTTCTTCGAAGGCATCGACGACCTTCACTGGTCTCAGAACGGGACCTTGGAGAAGATCGGAGAAATCACAGGTAGGAAGCGGGCGAAGAAGAGTTGTTGGATTTTGACTCTCTTTCTCTCTTCAGGGACTCAGTTCAACGACTTGGCCCAGTGGGTCCAGGAGGACAACCGGACCGGGATCTACTACGAGACCTGGGAGGTGCATTCCGACCCGAGTCCCAACGCCACGGTCTGGTTCGAGTCCTACGACTGCTCTCAGTTCGTCCACCGGACCTACAGGAAGTTGACGGAGCTCGGAGCCAGACTGCACAGCAGGTCGCGGACCAAGTACACCAAACTCTACCTGTACAGCGGCGAGCCCGTCTACCTGGGGAACGACAGCGCCATCTTCGGGCAGCCGGCGTTGAAGAATCTGGCGCTCGACATTCGTAGATTCTATCACACGTTCAGGCCTCACCAGTCGGTGGCGGACATGTTGGTCAGTCTTTTGGAAGCGTTTGGAGACGTGGTGTTGCTCAAGAGCTTCTACCTCTACTACAACTTCGAGTACTGGCAACTTCCCATGAAGCCTCCGTACTTTAAGATCACGTACGAGGAGGTCCCGCTGCCCACGTGATCCAACTGTTTTTGAATGCTTTGGAAGCTACTGAAATATGAGTCCATTTTTAAAAAGGTTGAGTTAAAAATAACCAATAAAAAAAGTTTAGAAAATTCTTAATTCCAGGGAAAACTTTACCATTTTGAATGTTGGTACAAGTGTCGCTTCAGAACATGCACATTTGTTTGATAAGCAAATCATTTGGTCAGAAGAATTCACAGTATTCTTCTTGAATTTTTAAAATCTCATTTAATGCAGCCATTGGAGTCCATAGAAATACATTTCTAATACAATATATATTACTTTTCTGGCTTTGAACCCCAAAATGACCAAGTTACCTTTTGAACACAGAACAAAGCAGACATGTTCAGGGTACATTCACAAATGTTTTATTACCAGCAGAAGATCACATGTCCGAAGCCTTTTTGCCTTTTTCATTGAAGACAGATGATCGGTATGTAAAGCAGAGAAGATGAAGCTTAGATGATTCTGAACAGGTTCGACAGCATCAGATGTAAGCGGGAACTCAAAAGTGTTTGACTGTTTTCGGAGCCGACCAAGTGGGACCACGAGATGAGATATGTTGAGTATCTTTTACATTTCATTTCTGCTCAATAAATAATGAAACGAAAGGAATGGCTTCATGACTGTCACACAAACGATGAGTTTAAGTGTTGGAAACCAATGTGTATAATATTGGAAAAAAGATGATGGAACCTGAGATTTAACCAGCAAGCTTCAATCACTTCTCACTTCTGGAGAAAAAAAAAGGCCTTTTTTATGTAGTCATTAGTACATTATTGATAAAAAAGGTCTGTCAGTTATCTACGGTTGTTTTCGGTTCGAATTTGAAAGCGTTGTTGTCCGAGTTCACTTCAACAAAAACAAGAGTTGTGGTCGAGTGGCTTGCATGTTAAAGTTGCAGTTCCATGAGACGAGGTTTTCCTAATGCTGCCTTCCTACTTTTGACTAAACGGCTTTGTACGATTTCACCCGAAATTCATCTCTTTCTTAACCATATATCGGGATTCTATTTACCTTCAGTTGCACCACAGATGCAAAGAGATTTAAGTTATTCTATTTTTTTTCTCCTTGCTAATTATCGCGGCTGCATCAACATCTATGATTTGTGTGGAATGAAGCGAAAATAAAATGCAGTTGTAGTGGCTTGATCCAAGAAAATCATCCCTGCTGATTTGTCTGAACTGCAAAGCGTCGACACGACCAAGTCATACCAATAAATAACAGAGCTCTTTCATTTAGCAATGAACAGAAGGATCCATCTAGAAGAGGGAAACTCTTGTTCAGAAAAAAAAGAGGCAAGGTTAAGAAACTTCCAAAAACAGACCCCTTAGAGAAATTAAGTACATTGCTATTTATAATAAACACACAGCGTTTTATATACACACTTATTTGACTTCCTTCTTAAAGGAAAAGAAAATTGTTTCACTTGTCTGATTTGCCAAAAAAAAGTTTTTATCTGGAATCAAGGGATGTGTTTATCAGATGTTTGAATCGAGAAGAAACCGCTTCCTGCTCGTCACGAGCGAAGGATGGTGTTCTTAACTATTGCCACGATGGGGTTTGTAGCTGAACAGGCAAACGACAGAAGATTCAAATGAAACTGTAGAGAAATATTTAATGAACGACAACTTGTCGCCTGGTGATGCGTGGAGAAGTTAGCGAGCTAGCTATCAAGCAATGGGCCGCCATATTTCTGATTCTTAAGTATATTTTTTAAATCAGTGTAAATAATCTAATCTGCTCACTTATTTGGCCACGTTCACGTTACTTTTGAATTTTTAATTTAAACATACAACCATAATAAAGTTCATATAAAATGTATATGGGAAGTGAAAATGACAGAAATGCTCCTTTCTTAACCACCTGCTTCCCAGAAGAGAACCTTGGGTGAGGCTCAGTTAGCAAATCTACAGTTACAACTTCAAACTGTCCAAAAATCTCAGAAAAATGCGTTTCTAAAACAAATATTGCAATATTCTTTTACACAGTAATGTATGAATATTCGACAGCACTGTATCAATTATCTTTTTCATTTTGGCCTTGCAAATCAAATTTAATGCGTAAGCCATACTTCTTTTATTTATATATTTATTTTATTTCAATAAAGTATATGTACAAATATAATTTCTATATTTTGGGGTTAATTGTGTTCATTTCTGGGTTGCGATTAAACTTCGGGCCACCATATAACCATATCCTCTGAAGCTTAAGGAACATTGAAGTCCTGTGATGACTGAGGACAAGAGGATACAGAAGACTAGAGCTTTTTAAAGCTGATGTCTTGGTTTCGAAACAAATGAAAGCACTACGTTGTCATGCGGTCTGGGAATTCAAATATATTCTTGTTCCTACAGCATCACAATACATCGCATCGTTGACCCTGTATCATGATAGGCAGCGAATCACCAGATTATGGCTAATACACACCGCTAACAAAGACGTGATTACAAAAACTGCAGTAAAGTCAAACCTCTAATGGTGACGTGTTAGCTTAATACTGGGTTGATTCATAATTAAACTGGTCATAAGTATTTTATTCTGGAGATCGAGGCACAGACAAAGCAAAGGAAGTGACTAATAACACGGATAAGTGTCTTCTAAAGAGGGTTGGGTTCTCACACCTCTTAAACAAAGTGCTTTTTAGTAAAGTGAGTGGCCGCAAACAACTGACATGTTTGTTCTGTAAAGCGTTTGGTTTTATGTAAGGTGCTTTAGAAGAATACGAGAAATGGTATTAATAAATGTTGATAAAGCCCATTTATCTGGAGGAAAATATAAATCTAGATGACGGAGGAAATAAACACAAGACATCGATCAAGACTGTACACCTTCACGTCACAAATAAAGAGGCATATTTACACATTTCCTCCTCTTCATCTGGCTAAACTTTTACGCCAGAGTTATCTTTCCTGTCAGACGACAAGCGGACATTAATGCAGGATTTCTCAGGGAGAATCCACTTTCGCTTTTAAATTTCTCCTTTCTCTCCGTTTACAAATAGAAATTAGGAAAGTATCTTGGGACACATTGCGTCTCGGTTTTTGCCATTTTCCCTGATCTTTTCCACGAGTTGCTGAGCTGCTGATTTAAAGAACGAGTAATATAACAACGTGCATCTGCGCAGTCGACCCCCGTTTAAGAAACTGCACAACAACAACCACCGTTACCAGACCTGACGACCGTGTCTGTAGGTATAAAAATTGTATCGTTGCGTGCCCTTCTCTATGTGTAAAGAACCAGACGACTACTACTGTCATGTTTAGGCAAAGCAGGTTTTCAGAGTCTGATAAGCTGATAGACGAGACGGGTCGTTTTTTTGTTTCATGACTTTGCAAAGTCAGTTGCAAATATCTCCCCCCTGCAGCATGTAGGTACCAAAGACTGCTGAGCATTACAACATGGAGGCTGTTTCTCCTTTTCAAACCTCACACGACTTTACCAGGTCGGCATCACGTCTGGAAACCAGACGCGGCCAAGGTGCTTAGAAACCTCCCAGTGGATCTCATCCAGGGAGTATTTGTGATCAGGGATCAGCACCTCCTCCATGATGGACAGCTGAGAAAGCCGTCTCCCGCACATCTTGACGAACTCCACGAACGCACTGCAGGACACCTCGCACTCGCCCAGGCCGATGGCCGACAGCTGGGTGCAGTGCTTCGCGATACGGATCAACTCTTCATCCAGAGGACGCAGGCCGTTGGCACACACCACCAGCTCGACCAGGCGGGGGCAATGCAGGCCCACCCTGCCCAGGACCTCCTTGCTGACGGAGCGGCCGAAGTAAAGGTGCGTGACGGGGATCTCGTCGTTAAAGAAAGGGCCAAACTCGTCCTCGTACAGAAAGAAATACATGACCAGGTTGAACTTGGGCGAGTGCTTCACCATGGCGTCCCAGCTGCTCTTCTTGATGGTGTGGAAGTGTTGGCCCGGGTTCTCGCTCACCACGTCAATGCGCAAGTGTTCCAGGTGGACGTGTTTCTCGGAGGAGAGGGCCAGAAGCAGCTCGTCGCTCAGAAGGTGGTAGTTTAATGCCAACTCTCTGAGCCCGTGACACTGGTCTGCGACGCAGAGAATCCCTGCAAACAGACAAAGAAGTAATGACAGTTGGAACAGAGTAACCAAAGAGTAGCTGAATGAAGAATGAAATACTAAATGCCAAGTACTTCAAAGGTTTAGATTATTGCGGGGGTTGGGAGGAGGGGGTAAGAAAGTATTAAATGAGCGACAGACGGTTCTTCATACCTGCTGGTGAGACGTGAGGGCAGCTGCTCATCTTTAACAGCTTTAAGGTGTCGCTGTTATTAGCAACCAACACCTTCAGAGACGGATCATCCACGGGTGTGTCGTCTATCTTCAGGGACGACAGTGACTTGGAGTTGACGAATACCACAGTCAGAGCAGAGATGAAGTGAGACTAGAGGGAGAAAGAGAAGGACATTTTTATGTCAGCCAAAATGACATGTTGATTATAAATTCTTAATAAACTCCTGGCATCCTCTACATCACTACTCTCGTTTATCCTTGTCCAGTCCTCTGCTCTCCATTCATTTTCTTTTCTAGAGAATTCTGATTACCTGCATACTTTCAATTTCATTTTTATTAAACGTTGTAAAAGATTAAAAATGGAATCCGACTGTTCACAAGTCAAAGCACATTTTGTTTTTAATCTAGCTAATAAATAAAATGTATTATTATTACTTTGTACAACCTGTATTTCAGACTGTTCATACAACTTCTACATCTACTGCTGCGCTTGGAAAATCTGGGCATTTTTCAGTTGTTAACTCAAGCTCAATTCAAGAAAGTTTAAATTTTACATTTTAAATGAGATCATGTCAGGTATGTAAAGTCAGAACGGTTGGATACACTCGAATAGAATCTCATTGATTTTGAGGATGTGGCGGACACGAAACTGAACAAACACACGGTAGACTCATATTGATGTTAAGCATACCTTTGGGACTTCCATGAAACTGGGTCTTGCTGTGGAGATGAGCCCCAGGGTCTTCAGGGAGCAATTGACCAACTGTGATAGAATGTCACACGCAGCCTCTGCTGACTCAGTACTGCTGTCCACCTATAGAAATATTAAAATGTAAATAATGCTCTTCAAGGAAAATTTTTACAGCAATACAAGTTTGATTTTACCTTAAAGCTGACGTACTGCAGATGGTTGGAGTGCCTCTTAATGATCTGCTTTATAAGGTCTGGATGTGTGGCTTTCAGGTAAGAGCTGGCCGGCTGGTTCAGCTCAAACTCAAAGCACCTCCACAGCTCAGGCATGTGAAAAGCCTGGTTCCAGCCTCGACATACCCGAGAGGCAAAGGCTCGGTCGAGCAGTGGAAGGTACTGAAATATATGCAGAAGCAGTTCCTGGGGAAGATGCGCCCATCTGAAGTCAGGCGCATCGCTGGTCACAAGCTCTGAGCTCTCCGGATCGCTGAGCTGCTTGCACACCTTCTTCCGAGCTTCAGGGGGGCTTTTACTCGGTGATCCACCGCGGTCCTCCACAGGTCCTTTAATTCGTTTCATCTGAAAAGACATTATATAACTTACAAAATCTCCTTTGTTTTTTTTAAATAACAATGTGAAATCCAGGGTGATGGGAATACATTTGGGAAATTATAATTTCAACCAAAATAATTTGTCACTGTCCGAAATGTTTTATTTAGAGTAAACTTATAATGAAGCTTGTTTGGTTCAACTAAGACCCACAATTCCTCAAGTGGATACCCTTGTCTACTCTTGGATCCTTCCTAGTTAAAGATGACGATCAGAAAAATAGGCCTTTCGTCAATGATACAGACTAGTAAATAGTTTCCTCACTAACGAACAAGATACTTGAACGACCCTCCCCTCAGTGGTCTGTACACTCTGGTACACATTGAATGGACGTAAACATATAAACCACATTTGTATTTTTCCATTCAGGTTTTAAAGCTTCTCCGTGCGTCATTACACTGAAATAGAAATGAAACTCAGGCGTTGTGGTTAGCTAGCTTACCCTGCCAACGCATTACGCGTCATGTAGCGTAGCATAGCATGTTAGCTAGCAGCCGTGTAGTTGGCGAAAGTGCGTCATAGGGTTATATTTCAGAACATGCGGGTATTTTTGCTTAGTTTAATTTACAGTTAAGACTCGTTTGTGCGTGTAAGTGTGAGGCTAACTGTCGGTCTCACCGGCTGTCTTACCTTGTTTACACCTAGCTAGCGCGCTAGCAGGAAAAATCCGACAACCGACTCTTGACACCTCAACCAGGGGCAGCGCTGGAATAACTCATCCGCGCGCACAGAACACGCATCAGAGCGCGCAGCCGGGTCTTGAAAAGAAAAGAAAACAAGACGAAAAAGACCGATGTTTTTCAGCGAATAATCGTTGACAGCAGCTCCTCAGCTCGGTTGACCTAAATCCGATCCTCAGCCTGAAATGGCGAAGTGTTGTTGTTGTGGAGCGCGGTGCATTATGGGATCTGCAATGCGAAATGGCTGTTGAAATAAATACAAACATGTCAATAAACGTAATTGAATAAAGTCAGCTGCGTGAATACAAATCACTGCATATAAGTCATTTAAAAACGGTGTACATGTTATATTTATATATTTAAAAAACGAGTTGTAAATTTTAAAATCAATGTGACTCATTCAGAAACTTCCAGAGTCAAGAGTTGTGGGAAACTTGAGTCATGATGACAGTTTATAACTTCCTTGGAATGGATTGTTGTGTGTATTTTGGTGTCAAATATGGGTAAATCTATAACAATAGATATGCAAGTATGAAATCAGACATAATAATCTCACCTTGACATATATGAATAGCGTTTGCATATTTATGTTGACTGATATGAGCGATAATATTAAAACTTCCAATAATAACAACAATAATAGCAATATTTCAAACGAAAAAACATGCAACAAAAAACATTAAACATTTTTTATATACATATAATAAATATCGTTTAACCTTATTGTGAGGGCATATCATTGTATTGTATTTTATATATATATTTATTACTATATTTCGCTCTATAGTTTTAAACTAGGATAGGCAAAAGTAAACCTTACATGCCTTTACACAATGGGATGACTTTTTCTTTTACTTTTTAAGTCAAAGTCATTATAGGAATTATTAATTGAAGTTGAATATTTCTTTTATATAATTTCTTATATAAAAATAATTTATAGTGACCCTGTTAGCTATTACAAAGCTCATTCTATTCATTTAATTAATGGGTAATATGCTTGTCCTAGATGAATAAAAACAGAAAATACACAGTATTAATTACCCTCCTTTCTCAAAGAAATGCCAGCGTACACTAAACTCCAGCCCACCTTCATAAGAACAAAACAATCGAGTACAGTTGTTCACTTTGTGAAACAGAGAACCTGGTTTATTACCATTCGACTCCATCCACCACAGATATTACAGAGCAGATTCACAAGTATTAAGCTTTTTATACAACAGCAGCTGTTTATTTTCCACACTCTGTTCCCTGACCCCTCCCCAATCCCCCCTGCCTCGACTTGGGTAAAGAATTACAGGTTGCACAAATTGATTTGCCGACGGTGACCCCGAACAGCCGCCATTGGTCACACAAACACAGAAACATTTGGTTTGTTCGTCATCGAACAAAGCTGTAAGTAGGACGTGCATCCTCCATCTACTGCAAGGATCCTTCTCATTTCCAGACAACAGAAATGATATGACACTTCAAAGACGGGGCTGTCTACTGTATAAAAATGTACAGTGGCTTTATTGACATACATTCCTTAGGTTAAAACAGCTGCAAAATAGGAGGCACACCCAGTATTGCACTTCATTAAAAGTTCTGGCTTAAACGTAACCCAGAATATCAAAGAAAAGTGAAGTGAAGAGTAGCAACTTCATAATACAGCTAATTTGAATAATATAATTATATACAAGATTAGATAAATCCTACTCTAATTTCCATTCAAACAATATCCTCAACAGTCTTATCAATGTTTGATTATTTATTTTTTTGTCCGTCAACCTAAGAAGCACTTGACAGCGGAGAATACTGTACAAGATTACGAAAAAATGTGTACGTACAACAATATTTTAAATGTGTGGTTAGGAAGCTGTAAATACGGCCTTCTGCTCTTGCTTGTTCCATAATACAGTTTCCTTAAGCAGACCATTGTTACGACTGAGTGTTTGGGAGGTGTGCAATGTCTATAGAAGCCGAGGGAACAGAACGGCCGCATGCAAACACGACACAAGTTAATTTCTTCTTTTTTATCTTTTTTTTCTTTTTTTTTTTAAAGCTCCAATGTTCCTCGTCAGACACGTTCCTCTGAATCCACGTCAGGGTCGTAGACCAGGCTCGAGAGGTCCCTCTGCTTCGGGGCAGGAACCGGGATCGGTCTCTGAGATGGAGGGGAAGGGGAGGGCCTTGACGAGAGCAAAGCTGGTGGCTGAGCTTCAGGATCAGCAATCATCACAGTGGACAAACTGGTTTACAGCCGGAGTCTATTGTTGTTTAGAAGGTGTGTGCGTTCCTGCACACCCCGCAGCCCAGAGCGAACTCCTCCCCCGTCGGCGGATGAACCACATGCAGAGGGCATTCGGTGCCTTCCAGCTGTTTACCTTTGGGACCTGAGACAAACATTTGCATTTCAAAGTTTACTTTTCAAAGTTTCCTGGCCAGTTAACATCTGAGAGGATTTTCACAAGTAAATATTTGATGTTACTAAACAGATACACCATCCATCTTTATGTTGTGTGAGTTTCAGGAGATTTGCGATTCATTATTACAATAAATATGTTTTTAGCATCAGTACAAATCCAATAAAGCAGTTTGTAAGGATTACCATTAAAGCAACAATACGCAAGATCTAAAATGTTGTTTCTGGCTACCCCTAGTGTCAGAACGGTGCAACTGCAATATTCTGGAAACTTTCCAAAAACAAGATAAAGGCTCTTCTTGCTTCTTATTTCATCTCCCTGGTAAATTAAAAAGGTCTCTCAGTATTTCATATGAAAATACTGTCGTGAAAATATTACTGCTTTAAAGAATCCTGGTGGACTCTCTGTGCTAGTGAGTCGGCCAGGCAAAGTTCCACTGCATCAATCATTCCAGAAAAATGATTTATAACGTTAAAATGTTACGTGGTGCTGCTTTAATTTTGCATCATTATAAGGAGTTGTGGTTTACCTGCTGGACAGTGAGGTAACTCCTCTTTGGGAACACTCGTCATCCTCTGGAAGTCGTCGTGGCAGGCGTTACAGAAGTGTGTGGTGCCGAAGCAGAAGAAAACAGCGACTGAGCAGCAGTACCGGCATTTATACTCCAGGAAGTCCGTGCCGTGTTTCGAACACATCTGGATGAAGGACGATTAAACACAGACATCAGCAGGGATTCTAACACCAACTTCTTATCCAAATAATTTTAATCAACTATTCATATCCGCTATCTTTAGGAGATAAATCGTTATTTTATGTCTTAAACACAATTATTATCTGTTTGTATTTTCTGTTGCTGTTAAGCTTTTAGTTTGAATTAATTAATAAACACGTTGATTAAACACTCACCTGAGCTCTGGACACATCAGAACACGCTCCACAGATCAGCTCACTGGGGTCGTAGTCGTCTCCTTGTCCTGCTTCGGCGTCGCAGCGAGCCTCGCCACCAAAATAAGCCTGTGAATCACCACGAGTTAGAACTTGGCTGAATCAAAAGAGAGCCAGGAGATGATGTTAACATCTATTTGCGTTTTTTTTTTTGTACCTTCTTGCACTTGTAGCAAACGTAGTATGCATATCTGTTCATAGCGAAGCCAGCGGGGTCGTTGTAGAAGCGAGCTCCCGGCGTGGTGATGGCTTCACTCTTGTGCAGTCCCTCGTACTCCAGCCGCATCAGGGCCTTCCTCCTGACGTCGTCATAGAGCTCCTTGATGGGGTCCAGCAGGTCCTTGATCACCGAGTGATTGATTTTGTTCTGGGAGAAACAGACGCATTAATATTATTAGATATTTAAGAAGATAACTAACACCGTCTCTCTGTCGGCTTACCTTGCAAATCGGACACGACATGAATCCAAAAGTGATTCTGGGCCCGAGCCAGCGGTTTTCCAGAACCCGCCGTGTGCATTGAAGATGGAAAACGTGAGTGCAGTCGAGCTGTTGAGTCACGGGTTCAGGTTAGAGAATGAATCGGGCGACTCCTGCGGTGACATGACTCACCTGCACAGCGGGAGCAGCTGACAGAGCCTCCGTGAAGCAGATCATGCACATGTCGTCCGCGTCTTGCTTCAGACAGCCAGTGTTCTTGTCACAGCCGTGGAGACACGGCAAGCAACTCTCCTCGTTCTTCACGCCGCCACAGGGATGGCCGCACGGATGGGTCTTGCTGCACGCCAGCTTTGCATATTCCTGGAGGGGAGTGAGAAGTTAGTAGGTTTAGGATGACAACTGAAGTGTGAAAACTCCCACAAAATTTAGCAACTCCATGAGTAAAAAAAAAGGTAAAATAATAATTAGTGGTCCCTGTTTTGAATTAAAAGAATGTATTGAGGCAACTATAAGAATATTTATTATGTATTATACGATCATTGATCCCATATTGGCATAATGTAGACGTATTATGGTTTAGAGTCTAAAAGCATTTAATAGCATTCATCCTTACTCTGTTGATTGTATATCATTTTAACTTAATTTTTAATTAAAAAAATGTATTCCCTTCTATTTTGGAAAAGGCTTTGCTTTGATTTTTCATCGTCAATGAAGAAAATGAAGAATGTCTGCTCAGTATTTATAACACTTTAAATACATTTTTTAAATAAAAAAATCCCACATAAGATCCTGAGTTGCTTACCTGACAGTCTGGGTCAGAACAAACGCTCCCTACTGCAGAGAGTTCAGTTCCGTTCCTTGTTCCGCAGAACCTGCAGGCGTCAGAGCTACTAGACGCTGGTTTCCCTGGAAAAGACGAGAACTCAAGTGAGAGAAGCAAAGGATTTCATTTAATTTGCTAGTTGATTTCAATATATTTTACTTCAATTTGCACACAAAAAATAAAAAGGTAACACATTACACAAGCACAAGTCACTGCAATTTCAAGTATGTGGGTAACTAACTAAACTTTCAAAAAAATCATAGACCGACTAGACAATATTTAACTTGAGCATAATGTGTTTGTACCCGTGTGCTCTCTGAACTCCACCATGGCCTTCATGGTTTTAGAATCAGCCAGAGCCATGAGCCAGAAGAGCTTGGTCCTCCCGCAGCCCTCGTGGAGATCCACCTTAATGGCCTCCTCCTCCTCTTTGAACACCTTTAAACACCCCCCCATGTTACAAAATATTAGTAACAGCTGACATCACAGATGCTCCCCCACAGTGGGAAGAATAAACGAGTATCTTAGATGAATGCAATAAAGCAAACCTGTCTCTGGTGAGAGCGCGTGCGTCGGTGAAGGTGGAGGAAGCGGTCGCAGTCGGTGCACAGATTTCCACACATGTTGCAGAGGATTATTGCTGCCGTCTCCCCGTCGTCGTGGTTGTCACACATGGGCTGAAAATTGAGAAGTTGAGAACATAAAAAACAATAAACTAATTTCTATATCATCACTTTGCTGTCCTGGTTGATCATTTTAAAGACTTATACTAACATTTACAAGACTAAGATTAATTTAAGTAAGCCATCAAATCTCACCATCTGCTTCTGCTGACCATCTTTGCCCATCCAGCGGCCAGATGATAAGCGGTCCACATGGTCTTGGTCCAGCACACACAGGGACGCTAAAGCCAACCAAAGCTACAAGAACAAAAACAGGATAAAAACGATTAAACAGGGTTTTCTTTTTGGTTCTTTTAAAGAGGACAGGTGTGAACTTGCGTACCCTTGTGGTTGCGATGCAGCGCACAGGAGAACGATGTTCTTCCTCCATTTTGGTCAGAGCAATGATTGTCTCGGCTATTGCGTTTTTGGTCACTCTGGACCAGGCGTCTGAGAGGTGGCCCTGAAATGAAGCAAAGCAGTTTTCAGATAAAGATGTGGATGGAGATAAATATTCATAGTAATAAAAGATTCTTACGGCAGCCATGTCTTTCACCAACTTGATGATGATCTCTGCGATTTGAGGGGGGGTGGAGCCTTTCATCCACCAGTGACTCTCTCCTCTGCGGATGTAGCTGAGGAAAAGTGAAAGGTCGAGGGTGAAATTCCTGTTCTCAAAGGCAATATTTGCTTTAAAAGATGCTGTACCTGGAGTTGAAGATCATGGGCAGCGTCACCGTGGTGACTCCTTTGCCAGCAGCCATGCCGGCGGCGCCGGAGATGGTGGTGCCTTTGGCCTTTAGCTGCACGGTCAGCGCCTTCGCGATGCAGCCCAGGAACATGTCGAGGATTCCCAGCTTGTTCCAGTCGCCCTTCTCTGTAGAGTGGATGATGTCACTGATGTCCGCGGGAGGCAGGGACTTGACCCCGATGATGCTGGCCAGTCGGACTGGGGTGACCTCGGGGAGGACACGTCTGAGCAGTGATGTCACCTGACAAGAGGAAACACAAGACGACGTTTGACATGTATTAGGTTTCTCATTCTTTTGTTTTTACTGTCTTGTTAAAGTTTGTACAAGAGAGTCCTTTACTCTGTATCTCTGAAAATAAATTTGGTATACTGGACAAAGCTTGGCCTGGTGACCAGACAGGGTTTTCTGGCTTTTTTCATGCACCCTTAATGCACCCTTAAGTAAAACCTGAAGTGATGTAGAAAAAAATGCAACAGAAACCTTTTATTATTTTATAATATTTAGTTTAACTAGAAATGCACTTAAATGCCTTCATATCATTAAATAATTAAATCTAAAACATAAAATAAAGCATTATAAATAAAACAAATAAAATAAATAAAGTATCTCTAATCAAAATACAACAAATTTCTATAGTATTTTTTTGTGGGTTCTTTTCTTGGTATCGTCTTTCGTGTGGAAAGAGTCAACCCAATAATAATGTGGCCCATTAGGAAACTGAACTGGCTCTGCCCCAACCCTAACTCGAAGAAAGTTAGGAATTTAGATGAATGATTTTCTTTACTTTTTTAAAATCATGTTTGATGAAGGTGTTCCTCAGGGATCAATTCTTGGACGCCTTACATCCTCATTTACTTCCTCAGTCACATGCATTCTAAAATCTGTTATTTTTATTTATTTTAGTTTTGTGGACAATTTACTCTTCAAAAAAAGGTTTTCAGAAAAGAGAATCAATCTTCCCTCATGTGACCTCTCACCTGTCTCTGGACTCTGGGTGACGCCGTGTGCAGAAGAGAAAACAAGTCTTGCATCAGGGTCAGCTGTTGTGCCAGATATTGTCGGCCCACATTCGACCCGCTCAGAGCCAGAACCATAGACAGCAGCTCGAAGCAGTACGCGTCAGAAGAGGCGTCGTCGTCGCTGGGCTGCGAGTTGGCGTTCTCCTTGCTGGAGATGGCATGCTCCCACTCTTCCTTCACTCTTGTCGCTTCCATTCGGATCGCCTGGACGATGTGAGCGCAGACCTGACAGAGGAACACGGGTGATTATGATCTTGAATTGTGTTGTGGCCAAAATTACCTTTGTAAAATTGTAAGATAAAAGAGTCAATGTAGAATAAATCTACCACTTACAAAAGACTCTCAATATCCACACTGTACGTTAGATTTTTATGTAAGAACACATGTTAACGACAGTTTAAATTCACCTGTTTCTGCAGGTTGGTCAGTTTGCTCCTGCTGAAAATGATTCCCACCATGTGTTCTTTGAGATCTGCATCAGAGGGCACCTGTGCGCATCGGCAAAAATGTTAAGCAAAAAAATAGAAGCAAAGTAATTAAAGGGTTAAGGTCCAGGTGCAAACCTTATCCTCTCCCTCTGGGGATGAAAGCAGGTTTTTCTCCTCTTGCTCTGGGGTCGGCTCTGCGTCTCCACTGATGAGCTTTCCAAATACCTAAATGACACATTTGTTTATGATCAGTGCACATAGTTGTACTGTAATACATAGATTTATTAGAGATGATGATTGAGAAGAAATAATGCAGATTGAGACTTCAAAAGTTAACTTAAAATCATGAATAAATGTGCTCAAAGAATAAAATCTCCTTTTTTAATAGAATTATTCAACATTCTTTCTCTTGTGTTTTGATTGGCCGTCTCAGCTGCTGCACTTCCTGATTTGAATGGATGTCTTGAGCGATAATTTTAGAAATATGTTTAAAATAGTTTTATTCATTTCTGCAACTCTCTTGATGAGCCTTTGAGATTAAGGAAATAAAGGCATAAATACAAATAACTTTTATATGAAGTGGAAACTTTACATACACAGAAGAATATTATAGAACTGTGTTGCTTTTTTACTGTATATGAATTCTATATTAATTAAATTCATGATTTAATGAGTGAGTGAGACGATCACCCAGGATGCCAAGTCCTACCACACCATCTAATAAAAGGCATGGACGTTTTTTTTATTGGCAATGGCTAAAGCAAAAATAGTTTTTTGTCTTTTTCAGTCAAAAATACAGGTATTTTAATATTCATATATATATTATATTTTATTTTACAGCCATGAATAAAAAATAAATGCCGCCAATCTGGACAAAAGTGCACTCTAAAAGTGTCAGAATAACAGCAGGCTTGAAAAAATAATAAATTTTTGACAAACCTGCGATGTAATGAGTCGGAAGACACGCAGAGTTTCCGCCTCGCAGTTCTTCTGCTGAGCCATGCTGGCTGAGATCTGTCCTGGTATCTTGATGCTGTCCCCTTCTTTCCACCCCAGGACCTTCACCTGCCGCACTCTCAGCGTGTTTTCGGGGCCCTTTAGTTCTACTTTGATCACGTGATGATCCCCACCGGGAAGCTCGCTGGTCACCCAGCCCATGTGACGCGAGTCAAGGTCAACCTTGGAAGGAAGATGAATGTCGTTGAGAACATTTTTAATTAGCGGTAAGAGTTATTGGTTTCAAATATCTCACCTGTTTGATTCTGCAAAGATCTTCGACTGCTTTTCCGCACAGGAACGTCACTGATGTCACTTTGTTCTAAAACCACAACAGAGGGAACACATTTAAATTACAGATAATGTGTTTTTATGTCTTAGTCGTTGATGGTCTCGTACCCCAATGTCCCTCGAGTTGTCCACGTGAACAGACACGTTGGTGGCATTAATTCCTTTCACACAGCTAATTGTGATGCTTTTGGTCTTGTTTTTGTCCTCGTCTCCAGACTCCCAGAAGGTCTCGGTGGAGCCGTCTGTTAGACTACCGATCATGGCGGGACGACTGGACGTTTTCATGTCCACAACACTGGTCAAGTCCTTCAAGCATGTCACCAGACAAAGGTCCTGAAGAAAAGTTACAGTAAGTGTTACATAAGTCTTAATATCGGCTTCTTACCGACAAAACTACTATTTTATACCTGGCTTATTGCTTCATAGCCCGACTGAACGCTGATATTGAAGCTCTCCTCACTGTCTCCATCATCGGACTTGGACAGGATGTTGTTGATGTGATGGAAAACGTTGCTCTGGTGGAGGAACTGATGGTCCGACTGCTTGAATTTCAGACTCCAGCATCTTTAAAGATAAAGAAGCATATGAGCTGGCGGGAAAACTAAACGATACCAGTTCTGAGAACACAGATCAGTACCTGAGGGCCATCTGCTGCAGTGAGCTGCCACTAGGAAGTGACATCATGAGGTCGGAAATTGTCTGCAGAAGGCGGTGGAAGGTGTGAGGAAGAGGGTGAGCCGCCTCGCCTGCAATGACGATGTCTGACAACGGATGTTCACACACACCAAGGTCCCTTTCCTGGAAATTCATTGAGAGAAAGTATGTTATTCTGTATATATTAACAACAACAAACATGGATAGATCATTCTAGAATATTCACCTGTTCAATGACTTCTTTGTTTCCCTTGTTCTCTTCATCTTCCTCTTCCTCTGGTTCATAAGGCGATGGTGTTAGAGATGCGACAAAATGCCAGAGGATGTCATGGAGGGAGGTGGTCTGGATCACGTTGCACAGCAGCCAGTTGAAGGCCTAGAAGACACACACACACACACACACACACACGTCAGTAATAGTTTACAGAACAATTTTGTACAGTATGTTAAACATGTTGGCAACAATTAATTCTGGAACAATACCAACATAACGCTCCTGTTTCGTGCCCTAATGTAAAAGAATCATGCAATCCAAAACTTCTAAGGTCATTTTTAATAAAATCAAACGAAAACTGGTCTACCAGTCTCTCTTAAATGATGACAGCAACTTGATCTCATCCACTTATGTTATCAAAACTAAAAATATAATGTTTACACATTTTATAAAAACAGGAGAAAATTAAAAGCATTTTAATCGTACTATGGCCATATAAAATTATTTTGTGAGCCAGATTTGGACCCTTAAGTTTAAAACATAGATTTAAGAAACATAGTGTTGTTGGCAGGATTTCTGTTGTGCTCTTAAAAATGTCCATTACAAGTAAAAATTGTGCGTTTGTGCTGTGTTTGCACCACATTGTTCTGATGTTTTAGGCATTGCCCACACTTCTAAAAGCACTTTGTTTGAGTCGAGCACTCAGTAAACCAATACTCAATCGAGCTATTTACCATCACTCATAAAGGATAAAAGCTGAGACAAAGTACCTCCATAGCAAAGACCCTGCAGGCAGACTTCCTCAGAGCGTGCCTCATTGCCACCTCAAGACCCTCGAGATCGTGATGCTGGATGACAAAGGCAAGGACGGGCCACTGAAAGTTCCTTTCACCTTTACTGAGCGAGCCGTGGGCTGAAATCAATCTTGACAGCTCTGGGGAGGGATGTCGCAGCAATGATGATCCAACTTCTGTAGGAAGGAAAGTAAAGAGGATTTTTAAATGCAGTGTTTTTCCTTTTTGCCCGTTGTGAGTTTGATTTGAAGTGAATACCAGCATCGCCGCTGTGAACCCTCCGCCTGGGCACGGCCTTGACTCGAGCTGGCGAAGGCGAGTGTTGCTTGTCGTACTCTGAGGCTACGACAGAGTACGACCTCTGAAACACGGTTCGCTTTGTCGTGTCGTTGTCAGTGATGGGGCTGGTCTCCAGACTGGCCGGGAGCACAAAACAGGTGAGATTTTTTAGTTTTCACATAACACAAAAGCAAAATAAGGAGTGAACCATTCAATTCCCTTAGGGGCCACAATATAAATGGCGACAGGGGACCCATCAAAAAATGGTGAAGAATAAAGGCCTTAAATTATAAGAAAAACATATAAACTGTGTATTGAAAAATAATAATACTGATTTAAAAAATAGAAATTGTAAAAATGCGATTTTCCAAAGTATACAATTTGTATTTAAATATATCAGAAAAGGCTAAAATACTCAACACAATACTACAAAAAATTCTAAAACAAAAAACAACAAACAACACAAATTCATTATTTTAACTTACAAAATTGTTGTGTAGAATTTTCACATGATCATTTATCAATACATTTTTTTCCCCCTGATCCCCCTCATCAGAGCCACAAGGGAATAAAGCCTAAACCAGCTACTCAGGGTGAGAGGCAGGGGACATACGAGCATTAATGCCAAAAAACACACTGAAACCTATGGACCATTAAGAGTTTTACAATAACCCTCTGTATGTTTTTTGGATTGCGGGAGGAAACTAAAGTACCAGGAGTCAACTGCACACAAGTTTAGGAGAACATACAAATGGCACAAAGCAAGGCCACAAGATGGAAGTAGCAGGGAAACTTTCATAAAGAGTTTGCCCACGGATTTCTACATTTGGCTGAAGATGTGCTTTAAACGCAGGATATTTTACCTTGGTGGCATGGACTTCATGTTGCTCTCCGGCTCCTCAAACACACTGGGACAGGCGTCCGGCGTGACAGAGATATACGGGGCAGGAACAGATGTGGAGCGCAGATACCTCATCTCATCTTGAAAGAGGTTATCGTCCGGATAGCTCCCGAAATTCTCTGTGTGCTGCCTGTGAAATCAAATACATTTTAACCTGAATTCATCTGTAGAAGGGACTCTAAGCTTCAATTGGATGTTTACCTCGCCAGCGTCTGCAGGTAGAGGCAGCTCATCTTATTTGGGATTTCAGCCGACACCCCTTCTTTCAGACTGGGGAGCAGATGGGAGTGCAGAGGTCTGGGAGGGTGGTGGCACAACATGCTCGGCTCTGCCGCGCTGCTGAGCGACAGCAGGAACAAAGCGTTTGCCCGGATGACCTGGTGGGCCTCCATTGTAGGCAGGGCCCGCGGAGTCTTCACCTGGAGAGGCTTTTTCCTCGACTGTTTCACCTGGACCACAAAGATGCATCAATGTTGGATAGAAGTCATTTCAAATTAATAAAGTCTAACAACATCTGCCATTACTGTGGCCTACAGTACGACCTCCTAAACGCAGAATAGATTGACATGCATCTTGAGCAGGCGTCTCAAGAACTCCTGAACATCTGGCTAACAATTCTAACAGTTCCCAAATAGAAAATAATAGCTTTACAATTACATTTACAATTTATCACATGTGCAAGCATTGAAGAGTTCACTGAGAGGGAGTGGGACAAACAGAAAAAAAGTTTAGCAGAATAGTAACGACTGTTTCAAGTCCTACCACAACTAAATACACCCGGAGATTAACGTAACAATAGTAAGATAAAAAAAAATCTAAATGAACAAAGACTGTACATTCAAAATAGAAAAGGGGAATTGAGTAACACTGCATCATTGGTACCTTCTCTCTGGCAGCGGTCTGTTTCTCTCTCAAATACTTTTCCCGGCAGCGATCGCACACCAAGTACCAGGTGCTTCCCCCGATTCCGCCATCTCCACAGTTTCCTGCCCATCCTCCACAGAAGTGGCCGATGCTGTTGTACCCTTGACCGCCGGCGTAGCGCCCACAACCTGCCAGAAAAACACAAATGTTTCAATAATAATGATGCCAAAAACTACACAACAAAAGTACGTTTGTACCTGGATGAGCTTGTCTCATATGGTATGTGACTGGGTACGGATGCGACTCGCCACACAGCTCACAGATCGTGTCCTTCTCAGGGCCTCCCATGGCCAGCTGTGCCATCTCTCCGAAAAGATTCCCTCTGGGCCTCACCTCCGCCTTCTCTCGTTTCTTCTTTTCCTTCTTTGTCTTCTTGTTGTCCTTCTCGTTCTCTTTCTTTTTCAGTATGGCGCTGGATCCGGGGCTGGGGAAGATCATGTTCTGGGTGGCCGCTTTGATCGTTGCTAATGAAATATCCTCCCAGAAAGAGACCAAGTGCTGCAATGTCAAGGGCAAAACTGACTTGGCTCTCATTGCCGGGTGAGACGCCATCTCGTAGGAAACCGACTCTCCTTTCCCGTCCTCGCACTTTTCTGGCAGCGGCGGCTCTTTGAGCATCGACAGAACCTTGTTTTTGTTGATGCTGCCCATTTTGGAGATGTCCGGCCCGTGTGGGGCGATGTTGAACATGTTGAGAGCGGAGGAGATCTCCAGGGAGTGGCGGTTCTTCAACTTACTCTCCTTCTCCTCCGCGCCTTGTCCGAGGGAGTTGCGGATCGGTGCGTGCTCTTTGGTTAAGTCTGGATTAAATTTGAGGAAGGACGAGCAGGCCATGGCGTCGTGAACGATCCCTTCATGCCACAAGAAGGCTGCGAACACTGCCCGTGAACACTCGGCAACGGACGGAGACATGGCTTGCTTCACAGGCTCCGTTAGTCTTTGAGTACTCTCGCCTTTAAACAGAGGTCCGGACTTGTCTTTCTTTGGTCGCGAGTGTCGACTGGACGTCTTTCGGCTGACTTTGGGAGAAGATCGGCTCTCTACTTCCTCCTTAACAGGGGCTTTGCCGATACTAAAATGCACCTTACACGAGCCTTCATCGGCATTGTTGACCTCAATGTTCTCATCGTTGTTCTCATCGTTATTCTCATCGTTGTTCTCATCGTTGTTCTCATCATTGGCGAAGAGAGCTCCAGGGGTACAAACTTCCACCACCTCACTGTGGAGGTTCTCTTGGGTCACATGTGGGGAAGGAACGCGATTCTCAGCGTTACCGACGACTCCTTTGTTGGGATCCTTTGGAGACAATTTTGGTTTTGGGGAGGTGGATCTTCCTCTGAGCGGCTCCGTGAGTGGAACCTTCTTCTTCCTTAGCGTGTCTGGGTCAAGGGTGTAAGAGTCGGATTTGGACCTCTCTCTTGGAGGTTCCAGACGGGCTTTAGAGGAAGGACTGACTTTAGGCGTCTGGTTCTTATCGTGGTGAGAGGGAGTGGAGATCTGTGATGGGGTGGTTGAGGGGCTGGATCTTCCAGAAGAGCCTTTTTGCTTGGGCGAGGAGGAGCGAGAGCCAGGGTTCGGGGACTCGGACCGGTGTCCTGAGGTTCTGCCGTCAGCCTTCAGCGCTTGAAGAGTGTTGTGATTTGGTGAGTGAGAGCGACTGTGCGAGTCAGACCTCAGTTTTGCGGTGTCTGAACGCAGGATGAGCGCTTCGTTTGCAGAGATTCCACCCTCGCCGGTTTTGATTCTGCCCCCGTCAGACCCACGGCCTCCTCGATTCTCCTGCTTCGGTGAGCGATTCCCCTGTCGGTGTTTGGAGGCAGGTGATTCGGGCCTCTGCATCACGTTCCCTCGCTCACCTAAAAAAGCAACAAAAAAAAATGACGATCCAAAATAAAAAGCTTTATATTGAGGCTTCTGCAGGTAAAAACATCAGAAAAAAGAGTCAATAGAGATGAATGGCAGAAAGATGTCGCCGTATAAAAGTTGATATGTTTGATAATGAACTGATAATGTGAATGAGTTCTCAGAAATAAAAAGTGAAATATTCATTTAAGAATATCTATATCCTCACAACAGATGTGGGCGATTACATTTCCTCAGGGGCCTCATTTAATACTGTATCATTACTCAAAAAAATTGATTGAATATCGATTGATTTTACTTGCAATTTATTAGAAAATATAATCATTTCTTATTTTCAATATTCTTTTAAATTATTTTAAAGGGACAAGATACACTCCAAAAAAAGGACAAATAGAAATAAGACAGAGAGGAAAAGGGAAAATAACTTTTACAATTTATTTTGAGAGTTTAACTAGTTATTATAATCTAACCTCACAAGGGCCACATAAATAAACTCAACGGGACTAGGCAGCACTTTGCCTTATATTATAGAATGTAATAAACACTCAATATATTCATTTTAAAATCTTTTTAACCAATTGAGTAGTACTTGACTCAAAAACAGAAAAATCTGTTTTGCAGTTTTCAAACTACCTTGTATAGTTTACATGCTCTAGGAAGAGAAGGCTACACTATGAATTATGAAAAGTTGTTCTTGAAGAGAAGAAAAAAGGTTGTGTATGCGATAGCTTAAAACACTGCTTAAAATATAACTTGTTTGTTGCACCACAGAGCTCTGGTGTTTCCACCCGCCCTCGCTTTACTCTGAGGGAGGCGTGCATGCTGTGATTACCCACCCTTGCGCCTTAGAGTGAGCGCTGAGAGAGCGGTGCCATGCTCAGCCGCGGACACGCTGCTTTTGTGCTCACGACAAGCAAGGCTGCGTGAAGAACCATCTACGGCGGAGAGCAGCGGCAGGCGAACAAAGTGGGAATGAGATGCAAAGAGGCCGCCGCACACGGAGCAAGAGAAAGCACAGGAGGGCAATGGCGTCAGGTCGGATCGAGAGACACACAGCAGAGAAGACGGAGAGAAGTCAATGACGGACGAGAGGAGCAACAGATAGTCAAAATAAATGAAAAATAAATAAATCACAAGAGATTTAAGAAAATACTGACTGTGAAAATAAATGAAAGGGCGATATAGTCGTAAGTTCCCCGAGAGATGTATGACAAATGCAGATGGTGGTCAAACAAGGCAGGTCATCACGAAACAAGCATAATAAAAAGCCTCTCAAGCAAAAAACACAATTTTAACAAGACCTTCCAGGCCTGATGTGGCTGCTGAGTGAAGTCATTTTACTGCCTATACCAATGCAATGGTTCCAAAAGAAACCCATGGGAAAAAATAAATAGTCAAACAAGAGGAAGAAATAATTTTGCTACACTATCCTTAGCCATTATCTTGTATAAAATGTTTCCCCAAATGCTAAATTTGTCCCTACGTTTGACAATAAAATGTGGATTGATAAACGATAATTGGTTGAATGTTTATTTGACCAAAGCATGCTTGTTTGCGTTTTAAAAACAAACATTGTTACTTGAAAAAAAAAAAACTATTATCCTAAAATTAGTTTTTTCCTTAAAATTGTATATATATTTTGAGTGAGACGCAAAACCAATTTTATGTCCCATGGGGTGTGACAAAAATAAATAGAAATACTTATATGTCTAAAACCAACAGGAACCACTGTTCAAATCTGTATTCTCTCCAGAACTGGCCAAACTTTGGAACACTAGCTATGGTCAAACAGATCATTGGTTAGCTCTGCAAATATGAAGTTCTGTTGATTTACTTTTCAAAGATGTCTCACTAAACCTTCCGTCTCCCTCTAGATCCTTTTCAGTGGGGGAGACATACAAGCTCAAACCCATCATGGCAGACAAGAACAAATCTGAGATCCAGATCTGAGAGTCAAACATCGGTGCAAGCGAGCGCTGCCAGGCTGATGGACACACTTACTCAGAAGTTGTGGTTGTGGCTGAGACAGTTGGGAGGGGGATTGTCCAAACACAAACGGGCTGTGGACAAGGGAGGACGAGGAAGAGGAGGAGGGAGGTTGGGCAGCTTGTTCAAAAACGGAGGAAGAGGAGGAGGAAGAAGGTGCTGCGGAGAGGAAGGGCCCAGACTGAATGGAATTCAGTATGGCACTTAACCGGTCACCTGTGAAGATGGAGACAGAGGAGGGGACAACTGGAGCTTACAATGTGGTTTGAGGAATATTGATGTCAATGGAAGCTGCTAACTTGCTAGCAGGGAAATGGCAGAGTAGAAATATGAGCAATAAAAGACTGCAATACTGCTTTGTGCACAGCCACGTGGCACTTAAAGAATAGTCGTTCCTGTGTGATTCTCTTTTTTAAAAAGATAAGAAAGACTTGATAACAGCTACAAAGTAAAGCAGCTTTCTGAATGACATTAACGTCGTCGAGCTATGCCTGCTCGTTTTGCAGACACGATTTCCCCAAACGCATAGACAGAAGAATTGTCCATGTAAGCGAAATAAAACACACATTAACAGGAAAAGTTCTTGGGCGGAAGTGATCCTCACTACATCCACATGACAGCGGTTTCATTTTGAACCAAAACAAATCTTTAAAAGGTGAACTGCACATTTGGTGCATTTTAAGCAAAGAATCCGAACGATATTGAAACAAGTAAAGCTCAAACGTCTCAAACTTGATCCAAATTTGTAAAAACATCCCGAGTTAAAAACCCAAATGCAGTCAATGCTCTGACTCTGGTCAACTGGGTTCAGAAGTGGGATGGTAAAGTGACGCTATGGGAACAACACATTATATAAGGGAACGAAGTGATGGTTAGAAAAGGCACCTATAAGAGGTGATAGAAAAACTATTTATGCTGTTCTTCTTTATTAAATCTTTCATTTTCTTGCTTTTAAGTTGCAGCCAAATCCACAACCATGAAGCCAGACACCACACAGCACATATATACACAGCCAAAAAGACACGTCTGCAGAAATCTAAGTCAGCAATTTGCCTCTTAACTGTATATGTTCACGAGTTCACTTTGAAAATCTGTCGGCGCAACATCGAAGGTACAGTTTCTATACTGAATGCTCTTAAAAGACAGTTGCTCTTTTGGTTTAAAAAAGCCAGACTTAACATATTGACATTATTATTTTGATTTTAGGTATTCTTCTAAGTATATTGCATGACTAGGGCACTAAGAGCACTTCTTTAACCTACAAAAAAGGTAAATCTAGAAACTGACACAACAAGAGCTTTTCCTATTGGTTTGTTAAAAAAGAAATCCACATGTAATTTGTAGCAACGGAGGTCGCACAAAATTACAATGTGACAGAAAAAAACTGTTCAATCTTACCTATAACTGCTTTAAGATTTACCATTTTTACCATCAATACGATTGAAACAGTTTTTAAAAATGAAGCTGCTGCAGTGTGAATGTAGCATCAGCAGGAGCACAACTTTGGCAAACTTCCACCAGGTAGCAAGTGTGCGAGAGAGAAGCAAGATATGGCGAAGGATGAGAAGGTTGGAGCGATGTCGAGAAAGACGGCAATAAAGGCATTTGCAGAATGTTGAAGATAAAATGAGAAGAGTAGACGTTTGTTCTTGTTTGTTTTTTTTAAACCTTGCGAGAGGGAACATAAGTAGCGAGTACCTTTGTTGTTAGAGATGCCATAGTCGAACCCCTGTGCTCCGTTCGACGCCGCGGCCTTGTTGAAGGCCTGAACGGAGAAGGGGCTGGGTGGAGGCGTCTGGTCAGTGAGAGCTTGTTCTAGCAACCAAAAGAGAAAATCATTAAGTACGAGGTAAAAAAGTGACTTATTGAATCGAATACGAGATGTAAAAGTACAAGATGGTGTGAAACGACAGCATACCTTCATCGTGGCGGAGGTACTGGTTGGCTCCACGATCTCTGGCCAAAGACCAGGCCTCCCCGTCATCACTCTCACAAAACTCCACCACACTGTTCTTATCCAGCTGCACCCAGGTGCCCTCGGAGTTGACCACCTGTTACGCACATCATTGTGTTTATTCAAACTCAAACATTGGTCCGCTTAATACTTTCAGGCTGTGAATTAGGACACGGAGGATCAAAATACATGCAAATATAAAAGAGACGATCACAGTCGACAGAGCTAGATCACATGATTGGATCAAACACTGGAGACTGATACAAGGTAACTTACTCTACAAACAGGTGGTTTAATGAAAGAATAATGCATGAAGTTTTTTCTCAACTCCCTGAAATAATATTACTTTGAAGAAAAAAAACACAGATATAGGGATTAGTATTTGCAGCTCTCAGATCCAGGCAGGGCATTCCAGTACAGAGAGGAAACTCTTAAACAGCATGACACACCACATAAGCCAGAAGAAGTGAGGGGGGGGTCTCCGCTCATCATAAACAGAAAGAGTCCAGGTCAGTTTGAGAGGGAAAATTAGAGCGAGTCAAGGCACTGACAAGTCAAGACCTGCTGCAGATTTACAGACAGAATTAGTGATTTGAAATGCACGGATAGGTCCTTGAAAAGAGGTGAAATAAGTTAGATCACACACCCAGAAGTATCTGATGTATTTACATTGCTTTACATTTGCAGTCAAGAAAGAATAGTGTAGATCATTATTTCAAGGCCAATTTCTCAGCATGACAGACTACATACAGTTGGATATTGAAACAAACTCATTTTAGTGAGTGCGTACCTCGCCTATAGCCTTGACCATGTTGCCAAGTACTAACATTCCAATGGGGATACCCCTAAGGTTTGGGCAGCTTCTGATGTTGTGACCAGAGGGGCCAGTCTTCACTACCTTATAAAGCCCCGGACCGCCGCCCTGCCCTGCCCTGCTCTGCACCCGCTCAGGGGCCTCATGGGAAGGGCAGCTGCTCACCTCCTTTATGTTCTCCTCTGATTGGCCCCTGCCCTCCTGTAAGAAGTAAGAGGGTGGATTAGAAGAACGTTTGATCAAACTTGAGTCACAATAATTATGAGAATGTGAAAGGACAAGAAAAGTGAAGAGGCTAAGCTACTCGTTTTTTATGTGGAAAGCTCTAAGAAGTGGCTCTACACGAGTCTCTAATGCTTTATAAAGCTAAAAATCATAATAATATGACAAAGTGAAGATAAAAATTGACTGACAATGATGAGATTGGCTTTTAAGACAGTATTTAGAAGCTGTAACAGATGCGTTGTCAGAAAAAATTGTGCACCTTTCAATTGCAAGTCATAAATCCAGCAACATGGAACCATTTTAACTCATCCAGAAAATCCTACAGAGAATAAGATCCCAACATATGTATTAAACATTCATATTTACAAATATATTTCAATCCAACTAAGTATTAAAACTATACCTTTGATACCATACGATAAGTTTTCTAAATTTTTATAAACCACCAAGAAACAATTATATGTTCTGGCTATTTCAAAAACACAAAAGCAAATGAAGTCACTCAAGAAGGCAAGGTCTCAACAAATGAAGATTAGAATTGAAATTCTATTATTCTCTTATTTAACAATGACATTATTTTTTTCTTTTGTAGTTTATATTTAGGGATAGTAATTAATATTACTTACTTACTCAGCACCATAACAAATCATATTTTTGTAAGCTTATTTCTATCTGATGATTGTTTTAGTCTGAAACACGTGTTGAACAAAAAGAAAACTTGTCCCTGTGATTCGTCACACTTTGCATCAGAACTCGTCTAGCAAAATCCCTCATGCACGTTGTCTAACGCACAAAAGATTTAGCCCCGAAATTATATTGACGGAATTTCGGAAATCTAACTTTTTTTATTTTAAAGCGTTAGTTCACCGTTTAAGCACCAGCATCACTTCAAAAGTACATAAACCACAAAGCAGTAAAATATATATTAATTTCAAAAACTTGAAATAACTCATTCTAAAATCAAGTACGGTGAAAATAAGCAACAAAACGAATTTTATCAAACCACTTCTTTGCATGTGTGGCCTAAAAACACCATCGAGGGTCTAGACATGCACTACTTGAACACTTCTTTTTCACCACAACTGAAGGGGCAAAGGCAAGGCATCATGCAACAAGTTAGCATCGGTTAGATCATGCATTTTAATAGCTTGAATCCAACAGTGAGCCTTGAGAGTGTGTAGCTATAACAACAACAACCATGCAACTATGCAATTACATCCAATGCCCGTTTCTACGATGGAGTAAAAAACTACTAAAACACAAAACTAATCATCTAAAGGGCGAATCCCCTTCATAACTCACCTGTGCTGGGAAAATAGATAAGGGGGTCCACGACAAAAAGCCGATATCCCTGATTCCTTGGCTAGCGTTAAAGACAATCTGAGCAACAAATTGTGAGACAGTCAAGAAACAGCAGGCGACCTCGTATAGAGATGATGAGGCAGAGAAACGCATATGTATTTTTTTGGAAGATGTGCTCTCCCCAGATTTCAAAATTAAGACCAGAAAAGAGACTTCCAAAAAAATTCCCCTCTGGGATGATGTGGTGTGTCATGCTGTTTCAGACATAGACCTGAGAGCACCCGAAGCATCCAAAGCGGTCTATTTTTTCCCCAAAGCGTGATGTATTGCGTAATGGCTTCATTGCTTCATGGCATAAAACCACCTTTAATTGAGCGTTCCAATACCTTCAACGGAACTTGAACAAAGAGCTTGTTTTAGGGGTTCTGATGTGGTTTTTGTGACATGGAGCAAAATCTGCGTATTCACATGCTTTCAGTGTCTCATGAGGGCAAATCGGAAAATGAACACAAGCAAAAATAAATACTTTGAACCTACAAGTCATGTAAACTCTTGCATGAATTGAAACCCTTTAAGACCACACAAACAAGATTTCAAATTCTGCCTTCCCTCTTGATGAAACAGAGCCGAGAAAATATGTTTTTTATAAATCTTAAGACAGAATTCTTCTAACACCTCTTGTGAAGATAAAAAACTGATATTAAAGACCACTGAAGACCACCAAATTTACAATACTTGAATGAACTTCCGACATTGCAGATGTGTCATGAACACTTTTCAAAGATATACCTTCCTGTAAAGCATTAGATTTAAACATACAGGCTCAAACCTGCCACTACATTTAAAAACACACAATCAGTTTTCCATGCAAGAAAAACAACCTTGTTAAATACATGCGTTATAGACATTTGGGATGTGAATCAATTGTGATGATGCCTCAGTTCCCCAAATGATCAGGATCCCAGTTGAGCAGGTGTTTTACTCACGTCAGCTGGGAGCAGCAGGCTCCGGCCGAGATGTTGGTTAAAGGACAAGCACCAGGCTTCTGTGTAGCCGTTCATGCTCGGAACGTACTTCTTCACTGTTTCATCGTTGAGCCGCAGCCACACCCCGTCATCATTGTGGATCTGTAGGTTAGCACAGCATTTATATTTAACTATATAAAAAATAGTAATAAGTATATAGTTATAAGTACATTAGTTTGGCTTTTTTTATATATAAAATTAAAGGTGTCAGCAGTTACCTCGTCAATAAAAGTGATCATGCCGTTGACTTGCACGATGCCGATCTGCTCGCTTTGCAAGGAAGGATGACTACGAACACGGAGACCGGCGCTATCCTTGGATACAAATCTGCGAACCTGCAAGAGAAGACGTGAGAAGCTTTACCCTTTACTGCCAATCATTTTTGTGCCTTTGAGGAATGGACAACTGCTTCAAAAACCGTGTAACATATCCTCTGCACAAAACATGTCATAGCATCCTTTTGCGGGGGTCTTAAAATTGAAGATTTTTTACTTCAACGTTCTGGAAAAGTGAACCTTCCGAAGAGATTAGTTTCATTGACAAACACAAACGGAAGTGAATTAGTTGATGAGATTTTGAGTCTTGTTTTCTTTCACTGAATGAATTACTTTGTGAATAATTCATGTTGTTTGCTCCGTGTCACATATTGTTTGCTGTGATCGCTGTTGTTGTTTTAACATGTAAACATACTTTACATTGTCCAGTCCTTTTACCTATTCACATACTTGATGTAGTGTTGTCAGCTATTTGTAGAGAGTATGTTGTTTTTTTGTTTTTTGTTGGTTTTAGTTTTACTAGTGGAAAAAAAGAACAATTTTCCAATGTGCACATTGCTGTTTGTGAATGACAAAGTTTTGTCCTATAAAACTTAATAATACATTTTTTTTTTAAAGTTTGTCTGTTTTCTAGTAAATTCATACACCATATTAAAGCAAGTAGCTTTCTAGGGCAGGACCAGATGAATGCGATGAGTTATTTGAGGGAGTCGGACAAAGAAACAACAGCGTTGCAACATAAGAAGGCTGGCTTGAAGGTTGTATCATTTAATAACATTTGAGCGCTTATATGCGAGTCGGAAATGTATTTTATATTAGTAGAAGGGTATTTTGTCACTGTTGTTGTACACTCAATACATGTTGAGACAGTCAGGGAGAGTGAGAGGGGTGATCAGTCCTTGTATGACATTACTATGTAATTAGATGCAAAATAAACTACTTCATAAAAGGCCAGGAGTGAGACTTTAAACTGACACAAGTAAGCGTGTAATTAGATGCAAAATAAACTACTTCATAAAAGGCCAGGAGTGAGACGTTAAACTGACACAAGTAAGCAAACTGAAATTAAAAGTTTAGAGTTTTAACGGTCTTATGAAGTTAAAAAAAAAAAAAAAAAAAGCTTTTTTTGCAGCATAATTCAAGAGACTAACGCAAATATCTTTGGATTACAAAAGCAAAACGACAGTCAGGAATCAGGCCTCACTGATTGGCAGTTTTAAGAGTCAAAGTGATGAAGTGATACTTTGAGTCTTGCAGCAGGAAGCGCTCTGTGATTTATTACCTCATTATGTTGCGTAAACGGCGGAGCAAGCACTTTTTTTTATTGTGCACTCAGTCATCTCGAGCACATATATATACGAAAACCATTTGAGCTTGACAAAATTTAACAGCTAGTAAATAGTTTGTCACGAGTCGGCACCAAACAGTTGAAAGAAGTAGGTACATTTACTTTGGTGTGTGGTATCAAGTAGCGAGCAGATTTGTAATCAGGGTAAAAGTATTGATTTATTGAATTGGCATATTCAGCAAGAACAAACAAAGGATTTAATTAAGAAACAGGAAATACTGACCTTGTTGGGCTGCGGTTCGGCCTTTGGTTTGACCATTTGTGTCCCAGGAGGGATCATACCTTTAGGAGGGTCTTTGACTTCCACCTCCAAACCAGCATCTGGAAGATACACATTTAAAAAACAAAGTGTTTATTTTTTAAGAAACCGTAACAAATTGCAGACAGGAGGGGGTGGGGGGGGGTAAGATCGGTGGACAGGACAGCAAATTAAATGTAAGTACCAATTTCAATTCCATCGATGGTGACATGGATGGTATAGAGCCCCACTGCTCCTGGAGTCCAGTTGGCACTGTAGGTTCCGTCGGTGTTGGCGCGGATTAGCATGTTCTCACTGGGTCTGATGAAAATAGATAAAGAAATAACAGTTACTGCACTGTACCAGACAGCGAGATGGAATCAGTAAAATCCAACTTACCTCTTTGGAGTGGGTGAAGCAAACCGGAGCTCCTCGAATGAATAACTTTCGTACACCTTGTTAGAGAAGAGACAATAAATAAGGTTAAGGTCTAATACTGAAATTTGAAGCACAAACGTCTATTTACTTTCAATCCTTTATCAAGCTCCCTTTCATCCACAACAGCATTGCTGCCATTTTCTGCATCTTTAATTTGTTTGCTAGCTTATAACATTAGGATCTTGTCAGGTCACGACATCAACATGAAAAATTGACTTTAAATTAGCAGACGGATGATTGATCAGGTTGCACATATGCTAGTGAGAAGATCTGGACAAAGTGTGGCCCTTGACGGACTAAAGTTAATAGAAAAAATTCAATTTTGAATTTCGAAAGCGTTTTGCAGTGCTGTGTTAGAGTTCAACACAAGTGCTCACCTTCATCATGGTAATAGCAATGTAACGAGCTTCTTTCACGATCACAGGCTCATACGTGGCCTCCAGCTTGGGCACAGGGAGACCCCCGAAGGTTAAATCGGGACCAGAGAAAGAAGGTGAGGCACTTCCAGGAAGCCTCTGCAGCTTCTTCATACCGTCGGGCTGCAAGGACTTCTTCTGGGACACGGGGACGGCCTTCACTTCCACCTGAGTCAAATCAGAGGTTTGGACTCTGTGGGATGCGAGATACTCCACTGTTGTTCTGACCTTCATGTTGGGGACGTGCACCACGTCTCCATACTGATCCTTAGTCTGGACGACAACGGTAGCCGGCCAGCCGCAGCGGATATCATCTTTGTTGAGGATCAGAGATGTTTTCTGAGGGTCTGCGTAGGAGTCGGGTTGAAGCCACCTTCAGATGTAACACATGGAGTTAAGGTTATGACTACACAACAGTCGCACTACAGTTCATAAAAGCTCACCTGGCCAGACGACCCCCGCTGGAAGTTTGCACACAGGTGATAAAGTCTTCCAGAAAGGAGTGCTCGTTGGTTTGAATGTGGATGGGGAGATTCCCTTCCAGGGCCTCCAGGATGATTGGCGGATGAGACAAGGCCAGACCCTTCCCCAGGATTCCAGCATGCGCTTTACAAACCTGGGTAAACCATTAAGAAGTCAGTCAAAGTAATGGTTCTCATGGGAATTCATCTTTACCTGGAGAGAGGCTTCTTCAAGAATCTCAAGATCTTCCTCCAATTCATTGCCTGAAAAAGCCATTCAAATATTTACAACCTGTTCCCCCAAGCACAAAGGAAACCACTGAAGAACTTTAAATCATTTTACCAATTGGGAGGGCCAGGTCCTTCTTCATCAGAGCAGCAGCGCAAACACTTCCCAAATATGCCAACTCTTTCTCCAGCTGGATAATTCCCTAAAATATCCATGAACGAATGACAGAAAATAAGGAAAACTACGTAAAAACAAATGAATTCTCAAGCTAAATTACCTCATCAGGCCCCGGGTTGAACTCGTATCCCACAGCGACACACTTGAAGCCGTAGAAGCAAGCTTTCTCATCTTTCACATAATCCGAGGCCGTTTCCAAAGAGAAGAGGACCTCGTTTCCTTAAAACAAAACACGATAAGACATTGACGACCTTGGTAGTGAAAGGACAAATGGACTTAATGGAGCGTCGTTAGCGAAACTGCAATAATTGCTGATTTCGACGATCCAACTGGACTTACCTGGCAGCACAAGGACTGTGGTCGGCCAGCCGTTTGAGCCGGAAAACTTCTTGAGCTCCGTCCAGGTATTGATGGTGTCGTGGATCAGCGGTTTCCCGCCCAAGCAGGACAGGTGGAGGACACGACTGGGAATGAGAAGGCGGAGGACGTCCTCCGGCTGAGCTGTGCCACACTGAGGATCGAACTCTATTGTCGTCCAGCGGACGCAGTCTGGGAAAGAAACCTGCAGCCAAGAAGAACAAGATTAGCGGTGAGTGGAGTTTGGCAGCGGTCTCGTCGCGGTGGAGTTTTCCGTACCCTGTATTGAGTCACCCCGGCCTGCTTGTACGGATGATCGCTCTCGATGACGGAGTAGTGGTTGGATGTGGTGGATGCCGACAGTCCCTGCTCCAGCTGGTTTCCAGTTGTGCTGTCGGTGGACTGGTTGGGGTTGAAGGTGGGGGGTGCATACTTCTGGTTGAGGGCAGAGACGGCAGGTAGCAGCTCTTGAACCAGCCCAAAGACTTCAACAGCAGCCTGGAGTAGGACAAGACAGAATATTTAAATTCAAAGATCATATTGAACACTTGACAATAATAGTCACACAATTTGTGCATAAGAGCAGGAAAAATGTTTTTAATTCGACTCTTTTGTGTAATTTTATGTTCAATTTTAGCATTTAGAACAGTGGTTACTTATATAAAGATGACTGAACATGTCTAGTTTTCACTCATTAAACAAGCTCTTGAAATGTGTCAAAATGTGTTCTAGGATCAAAACTGTATATAAAGCAAGTTTTTGTCATTTTCAATATAAGGTTAATCTAAACTTCTGACTCATTGTTATCAATAATCTGTGATACGTTCCCATCTCTGCAAACTCCCAGATAGAATTAGTGCTTAGAATGTTAACTTAACATATTTTTTTCATTTTTTCGTTTATTTAAATAGCAAATTATTTATATTTACATTATTATTATATTCTTTTTTTATATAAAAAGTAAAAATGATTATATAAAGTTCAAAACATATTTCCACTCAACAAAACTACAAACCACCGCGTTACATTTATATCTTCTGTCTTCCTTTAAGTCATATCACAGATGGCAGATTATGTCACTCAAACCCTTGCAGGAGCCAAGGTCTCAAGCAAGCAAGTTTCCACACTGTTTATAATTATTTATTTGGCATTTTTGATAGGATCTGTTAAGCATAAATATACCATCCTGTGACACATAACAGATAGAACCGTTAACTGTAATGTAATCTGCAGCAAGTTTTTTTGTAAATGTTGTACTTCCCAGTTGAGCTAGTATATAACAATGCTACCCAAAGTCATTCTGAGGTGAAGTATAGCACCCCACCAAAATGTATATTTGAAAGATTAGAATCAAAATTCCGTCAATGTCAAATTATCATTTCAATATCAACTTGAAGACTTGTGAAACGAAAACATTCTTAACATTCTTCTAAAAAATGTATGTATCATACATTTTTTAGAATTCTACCAGTAGCAGATGATCAGGCAAGAAATAATATGTTCTTTTTATGTCATAATTATTATAATTGCTCTGTTATGGTCTTTATTGTTTATCAACAAATGAGCCGTGAGTAGTTTGAATAGTTTCTGCATTTTAAAGAGACTAAATTCGAACAAGATAATTTTTATTAATTATATTTAAAATGTGCCTACTTTAGGAACAGACGCAGCCACAGGGCCGATATAGGCAAGTATGAGAGGCAGCAGCATGGAGAAGAGACTGGAGGAGCTCAACAGCTCTGGGATATCATCCACTGAAACCAAGAGAAGAAACAGTCACTCATAGATCCTGACACAAACCATCCGTATATATTCCTCTTATCTTACCATCAACAGCAAACGCTCTGTGAAGAAGGTCCTTCGCAGCTCTGACCACTGCGCTGACCACGGAAAGAGCTCGACTACAGTTCTTGTCTTCCTCATTGGCTTTGCTGAGAAGTTGTGACTGCAGATCTCCGTCATACTCACTTCTGCAAAGACAAAATTACAACTTCAGCGTTCACTTCAGAGATGGGGATCAGATTTTTTTCGACATGTACCTGTAGTAAAGTATCTGTGGGATTTGGCCCCTTGTCTGGTTGGTACCGTTGCTGCTCAAGCTGCAGGTGCTGAAGGTGAAGGAGACTCCATCAGAGCACTGGACTGTCGTCATCCCGCCGTCACCGTTGGCAGTGCGGCTGCCATAGTTTCGCAACCTGACCGCGTACTTTACCCCTTCCTGTAAACATACCATCAGTAAAAACAAGGGACAAGTACTAAACATCTTTCACAATAAACACACTGAAACATTCTGTAGATAAGTAGTAACAAAACAAATAAAAACAAAATATTTGCCTTGAGCGGTACAGCTTTATCCAGACGGATCTCAGCTATATCACTGGGGGAATCGTCTGTGCTGTAAGTTCCCTTCACCAGCTCCAGAGACGTCCATCTGTGAGAATGTGCCGAGTCTCCGGGATGTTCAGTCTGGGCCTGTTAAAAAAGAAAGAATCCAAATGTCAAACTAACTCCAGTATTAGGCGGAAAAACCACAAAAGTGTTCTTACATCATCAGCCAGCACTTCGAGCTCGTACTCATGGATGCCTCCGCCACCGTAGACACAGACACCAACCAGCACGACTCCAGGCTTGTCCACCGTCAGACAGATCGCATCAGGAGAACCGTTGCCCGTGTTCCAACTCCGGCCCTGGCTGGTTTTAGTGAAGCGGTTTGCAGATGCTTTCACAGAGTGAAGCGAATTAAGCCCATCGACCTGAACAGGACAGAATAGTAGAATTATTCAGACAGAAAAAGGCATTTTTCACAAGTTTATTCCAATTCATACCAACTAATCCATTTTCTTTATACACCATTCACCATAAAAAAAATAAAAAAATTGACAAGCAAAGTAGTGAACAGTTTTTCACGCTTTGATTCCCAAACAAATGAATCTCCTTTAGTCATAGTTGATCCGTTCTTTTATTGCTTCAATGATGCTCTTTATCTCAATACTTTTTCTCTTTGCAGCTTTCTCTGGTTACATTAACACCCTTTTAAATTAGGCTCAATGTTTTTGTATCAATACATAAAAATAATTTATTCTTATTTTTATAGCTGTGACAAGACAATTTAATGAAAATTAATTAAATAATTAATTAATTTTTTTAGGATTGGTAATTACAACTACATGTGATATGAAACAATAAAACATCATTGTCAAGATTTTTTTTTCTACTTTCTCCATTTGCAAATTTTAGAAAACGATAAACAAATACACCTATACGTTTCTCAAATAAACAAAAATTTGCCAATTCATTTCAAAACTATTTTGGCGTTTAGTCCCCAGGTGTGGAGGGAGGGTGAGACGTAAAATAAACTGTAGGGAGGTACTTCAAGAGTTATTTGTTTATCTGTATTAACACCATAGATGCAACATTTTTCAAGATTTATTTTTTTGCTTTACTATGAAGTATGGAATTGAAAAAAATGTTTTTGACTGATCACTTGAGGTTACAGGACTGCTTGGACTCGAAAGTACCAATCTTATATTAATTACGTGATTTAGCCTGTTGTAAATATTGCTTTGTTTTCAAACTGCAAATTGATAATTTTTCATTATAGTCAAATAGAAAAGAAAATTAGTTTCGGACAGAAAGAGGAAATAAATTAGACAAAAACTTCCTTATCCGTCATTGTTTTGTCCCTAACAAATCCTAATCAGACAGAAAAGAATGAGGAAAGACATTTCGCCTCATCGACTCCTCACCTGCAGCCTTGACAGAAATAGCACAGTTATAAAAAGACTCCTTATGAGAGTCGTTGTTTGAGAGCGTGTAAGATGATACGAGAGGGTTTCATTTCTTCTTAAAGCTGTGAGGTAATGGCTAGAAACCTGAATAAACCAGCTTTAAAGACAAGTTACCTCGGAGCCGAGGGCGGAGGCGGTGAGCTCAGAGACGATGGAGGCCAGGAGGCCACAGGTGTTGGAAACTAGGTGGGGTGAGAAGAGCTCCACCTCTTTTCTCAAACTCTTCCTGACTGGCAGCACCACGATCACCAGCATCTTCTCCAAAACCTCTCGGAAACTTGTCATTCCCATCAGGTTCTCCTCGGTCTAAAACAATAGACAATCATAGTGTTCACATGAGAAAAATACACTTTAGGAGAATTCTTTTGAATAATGGATGACTCACGTGGCTCAGCTTTTCCATGTGGGACACCAGCAGGGGGAAGCGGTGGGCCAGAGCAGAATCATTTTCTGTGCTGACTTGTTTGACCAGCGACCGCAGCAGCACTTCGCCATCGTAGGCGATGGGCAGAATGGAAGTCAGCTTGACTGAAGTGTTGCAGAGGGCCGACATCACTGCTGCGAGCAGGCGGCTGCTGGATGTTCGAAAGTTGGCCTCTGCGATGTCCTGTGAAAAGAGAAAATCCACTCAGTCAACAAAACTGTCCACAACATAAACAATACCATCGAAAATGAAGTAATGACAGCAATAACAACACAAATTAAGACAGTTACTAACATTAAAACCACAAAATATCAACTAACTATAATTTTGTTTTAAATTGAAATAGTGTGAATAAGGGGAGAATAATTGTTTCAATCCTTGCAATCGTATATGATTTCAGTGGAAAATTGTTAAGGATAATACGTTAAGAAATGAAAATATATATTAACATTACAAATAATTGAAAAATAAATACATAGATATTGTTTGAAGTAGAATTTAAGTAGAATTTTCCATCAAATCCGACCTAATAAAAGGATGCATCAGTCGTACCTGATCGAGGCAGTTGAGCAGGTCACACAGACAGGCCCACTGTAGTGCTGGCGTGGGGTAGAAGGAGTGGAAACATGCAGTGAAGGTGTTGTGACACTCCTGCAGGACAGCTTCGAGCAGCGTCAGGGGCTGTGACAAGTAGCCTTGTGGGTCGTTGTCCAGCTTGGTCAGGCAGTTGTCCATTCCTTCAGACAGGATCTTCTTCAGCAGACTACGTGTCTTCCCAACACACTCGGCCAGCTTGCTGGACTCCTCCACCACAGCTTTGGTGCTGGCTGGTAACCACAGTTAGATATATTAGATCAGTAAGTAACAAGAACAGGATAGGAAATTAAAAACTATGTACAGATATATCTTCATATATAAATGATTGAAGAACTAAGGGCAACAAAAATTATATAAAATCACTAATTATTGTAAGAGAAAATATAAAACATGAGGTCCTAAAACAAAGAAGGCATGTTCAGAATTGAATAAGTAAGTAAGTAAGTAATTTGTATTAATATAGCGCTTTTCCAGACCAGGCTCACAAAATACATAAACAATTAAAACAATACTCAATAAAATATACACTTTAAAGGTCAAAATAAAACTGAGAACAGCACAGGAGTTCCATAAAATCAAGGAAAAGCCTGCACAAATAAAATGTCTTAAGATGTTTCTTGAAGGAGCCAGTAGAAATAAGTATAGCATAGAATTGCTAGAGTTTCAAGTTAGCTATTAGAAAATAAATCTATTTATTTAGCTTATTCCAAATTCATGAAAGCCTCATAAATAAATGGCCTATGAGCAACATTGTGGTTTCTCTAACTCGTAAGAGAAAGCATGGATTTACCAGCGATGGGGAAGATTTCACAGATGTAGACTCTGAGCAGGCGGAGGCAACACGTTCCCACAAAGCGCAGACGCTCCAAGTCCAGGAGTGTGGCCGTGTACTGGAAGCCCTTTAGACCCCGAAGCTCCTCGACTCCCAGTACCAAGGTCGTCCAGCTCCAGTGAAGGATGCTCAGCAGGGACTCGAAGCACTCCTGAGTGGAAAACAGAAAATGAATATCACAAAGACATGTATTTAAAAACAAGAGAGAGAGTCAAACGTACCACTGAGACTGTACGTGCAAAAGAGCGTTTGAGGATGTGAACCGGTTCGCTGGTCTGCTGTTTCCCTTTAGCAGCGTTTCCATCATTTGAAGGAAGCCTGGCGTGAAATGATTAACAATCATAAGTTTTCCGCTTTATACGTTTTCCTGGAACTTTCGTACCTGTAAAGCAGCTGAGGTATTTGACCCGCATTCACATCTGTACCGTTATTGGACTTCTTGGAGCTTTTAAACTGGTACACAACACTACAGAACGGATCAAAAACAATAAAATAATTTAGACGTCAAATATGATTTGAACAGTGAAGGTAAAAATTGGGGAAACTTGTACCCATCATCGGTGGTGATGGTTGCTTGCCCATGAGAACCACAGTCACTGCTGGGACCAGACACTCGGGCCCAGGCCACGTACCACCAGCCCAGTTGCAACAGCACTGGTTCATCAAACATCATGGCATACTTCTCCCTGCAAGGGATCAAAAAAGGGTTTTGATCAATTTAAAAAAAAAAACTCTCACTCTGCTCTCAATATCTTCATGAACACCAGATTCCGCACTGTACCTGGCAGCACAGTCATAAGCCAGAACATCCGTCTCAGCCAGTAGATCACCGTCCGTCTCATGGTCGCCTCCATCTGGTCCGAGCTCAAAAAGCTAAGACAAAACAGACTTCATTTATAACGACTTCTTTCCGGATTGAAGTAAATATGTAAGGAAATATGCAGAAGTTATAGGCACCTTGATTTTTGCAGTGTATTCTCCTCGTCCACCGAACAAGCCCAGTCCACCCAGCAGAATATCGGCATCAGCACAGAAGCGGATGGCTTCAACAGAGTGTGCCGAATATCCCCATCCTCCACCGTGACCTACAACAAGGGATTTCTTAGATCATGCAGGGTCCTTAGAGCTTGGTCGTAATTCACAATGGCTTTGTGTATAATTGCCCTTTTATGACTTGGATTATGTTCAGATCACATTTTAATCTGTAGACTGTAGAACAGTTAAATGAGATTTGAATGCTTTTTTTTTCTCAAGATAACTACCATTTTATTCTGTATTTTATAGTTTTGTCTTTCATCATTTAATTTTCCTGCCAGTTAGCAAGCCAATGTCTAAAAAATGTTTACAGTGGTAAGCCTTTACAGTTCCTGACTCTGCTTCATGGTTTTAAGAAAGACATTGGAAAACTATAGAATGCAACATTGCTCAACTGGCCTTTTAACTACAATAAAAATTAAATTCCAACTAATTAATAACTTAATAACCATGCGTTTACGCTCACACTGATGGTTTTATTTGTCTAAATGGAACAGGGGTTTTAATCTTTTATGCTTTTGGAAATACATTTATTTTTGCTTGCTAAGGAGCTTTTGTAACGAGAATCCCATGTAACTTTGGATCTGTTAGTATTTTTAGGAAGTGATGGCCACTTAAAAACTGTTCTCTACTTTGAAATGGCAGTTTAAGTTTATATACAAAGCCATGGAGTCATGTTTTTTCTAAAATACTTAACAAGCCAAGTGGCTGGTGACAAGATCATGACTAAAGGATGAACTTAAACCTCAAAGTTAACTTACTCTCAAAGCGATTGACCACACTGTAGTCTTCCTTGGAGTAGACCTTCATCACTGCTTGCGTCTCCTCCTCCGCACTAGCCACGCCCATTTTTAACTCCTGCATGGCAGCCAAAGTGTCCAGGCAACCTAAAAAGTTAACATCAGGAATAGTATTAGAATAAAAGCAATCAGAATAACACACCCGCAAACGTTGAACGTGACCCACGACGTGTGTTATTGCATTATGCACACTCCAGCGAGCAGTTAGAGCAGATCATTACCCAGGATGTGTAGAGCTCCGTGAGATCGTGTCGTGGTGGCGTGCGACCCCGCGGGCAGGGCGAGCTCCGGACTGAGAATGCTGCAGCGAGCCTGTAGATCCGTCGCGGAGGGCATCCTCGCGTCTGCGATCACAGCGTTGTAGCACCACATCTCTCTCGAGGCTGGCAGGAACCTAAGTCACACAAAGAAATCATAAATATTGTAAAACAAAAAAAAAAAATATGTAATCGTATTGTAGGGTCAGAGATAGCTGGCTGCCGGTATATGATGTCAGAGTTAAATCATGAAAAAAAAAATACAAATTAGATTAAAGAGAAAATTGTATGATTTGATCAAATCGTTTATACTTTTTTCCAAAAAGAAAATTGTTGAATTTTATGATCCCTTAAATATATATTCCCCTTAAATCATGTAAAGGATCAGACATAATTCCAATATATTCACAAATTAAATAGGAAATACATTTATCGTTTTCGCATATACAGTATATCAAAATTATAATCTAATGAAATAATAATTTTGGGAAACATTTACACTTATATCTTTTTTTTTTGTCGTTTAACACTTTGGACTCAGGCTCCATAACAAAAGTGACTGAATATTACATAGCCATTTAGAAAATCTAATAAACTACTTCAAAATGTTTTTCACCCTCAAAAATGTTATTTAAATGTTGGGATTCTAATTATTTTTTACCATTTAAATGTAAAATGTTTGCATCAATAATGATAACCTATTTTTAAACCTTGTTTCATCCAAGGGTCAAGGTGACCTGATGGATAAAAAACAATTGTGTTTGTGGTATCCCCTGTGTTGTCGCTTCCAAAAATACATATGTTGACCCGCAGATAACAAAAAGGTTATGAAATATTAGAAATAATAATGTAATTAAAAATAATATCTAATGAAATAACCATAGAGAATTTAACTGCCTCCATTACATAAGGGAAAGTGGATTTTATAGGCATTTAAGAATCTAGTTTCTGACCTCCAGATGACATCATACACAGGATCCAGACAGAGGCCGAATCCCTGCAAGTCCTCTTGCTCGGAGTCATTGAAGGTGCGGCAGCTTCCATCCATTTTGTTGATGAGCAAGCACTTGAACGGAGGAGGCTCTGAGAGAGAAGAGGGCACCAGGCCAATGATGTGTTTGCTGGCAAAGATCTCCGAGGTGGCAAGGACATGGGAGTTGATGAGCGCCTCGTCGATCCGCAAGAATGTCTGGTCCCCGCTGGCCCCGATCCAGGTGGCTTTCCGTCCATATTTGGCACCAATGTTAGGCATTGGGGATGGCTTCGCGTTCCAGTAGGGCATGTCCAATATGGGGCGACCCAGTTGCCCTTTCTGAAGAAAAAAAATGACAGCACTTTTAGGGACATGTTACGTTGCTACACTTTAATTTTAATGAAAGCAATCATACCGAAAAACTGCCAAACGTGAAGACCTGCCCGTCCATGAGGAGAACCACTGTGTGGTTGCTTCCAGCCGTCACATGAATACTGGGACACGGTAGAGCCTGGACTAGAGTTGGAGACCCCCTTTCACACAAAAAGTCAAACAAATTATAAGTGTTATTATTTTTAGGCCTGGGTAAAGTTCATCAACCACATACCTTGAGTTGACGTCACCATGTCCTAGCTGACCGTGTTGACCGTAGCCAAACGTGTAGACGTCTCCGTTCTCCATCAGGACCACTATCAAAAAAAACAACAGTGGGTGTCAAGACTCTATTTTTCATCAGAGCATTAGCAACAGCTGGATATAAAAATAAAACTTTATTTTATGATCAACACCTAGTATCCTAGTGAGGAATTCAACGAGGGCCCTCAAGATGCTTGGTGCTACATTCAGATCCAGTTTCACTCAGGTGTGTGAAGCACAATCACACAAAAGGGCCAAAAATGTTACCAACATTAAATAAGTGTGATTATGATATTGTCTTTTTATTCTTTAAGGCTCAATTTTTTTTTTTATCATCTCTGTGTTTTCCCCCTATTCAGCAAAACAACTCATGATATGTATCTTATCTTAAACACTGACAGTTAAACTGTGGTGAACTTTGACAATAATCTACTTGGACTTTGTTGAGATGTAACACGTTTGGGTTTAAGCATAAATGAGAGTAAAATTCAGGCTAATTTTTTTTTTTTTTCCATCATCACACTAACAAGCGTCACAAGGTAGCACTTTAACACTGTGATCCATGTTTGATATATCAGGCACTTTTAATTAATATTTCATTCATGTAGTCATGCATTTAATGAATCGTCGTAATAGGCGTCAACAATTGAGTTTTTATCAATCTGATATAGATTTTAACCCTTATTCAATTATCTATCGTAGTGTTACCGTGCATTATGTTAATTGTTATATATAGTGGGTCATCGATTTCAAAATTAAAATAAAAAGATCAATTATAATACATGATTACCAACCCAACTTCAACCATTAAATCAGACCTTGCAAACAATCGTACAAAATCTTTCCCCAGTTATAGTCATTGTCCAAATTTCTTTTTAATTTACCGAATTTCCTTTCCTTTTTAACTGCCATTTGAACATTTTTGACGTAGAAATTATCCGTTTCTTATCTTCGCATCTTAACATGTCATAATATCAACATAAACATTAATTTCCTTTTCTTTTAGAGGATTAATAATTAATATGCGTTTCCGATTCTAAAGCGTTACCAATAAAAAAGGTCTGTTGATCAGTTGAACTCACCTGAGTGGTGGAAACCGCAGCTGACCTGAACTGCTCTCAACTCGCAGTCGAACCTCACAGACCCAGGCGGGTAGGTGGTGATCTTGCTTGCATCCTTCTCGCCGCGCTCGCTGCTTCCATCTGCAACACAAGAGTCGGCATCTACAGGTTACTCAAGACGCATGGACCTTTAGATTTGCCACCGTCTCTGCAAAGGTCCGGTCCTATTGCAAAAACAGGTGGGGAGGATCAGGAGGATCAATGCATCTGCGGACAAATCCCTTTCAAATGAATTTAAGATGGAAGCAAAACCTGCACAAGGAGAGAATTGTGGGAAGAAAAAAAAAAAGGCACATGCATTTAAATATGTAATGAATGAACTTTTCTTCACCATGAACCAGCTGCACCAACACAAAAACACAACTAGATAAAAACAGTGGGCCATGGTCAAATGCTTCATTCATCATTCAGGATAGAGGTGGAAGTTATGGACACATCTGGAAAACAGTGTGTTAAATCAAGTGCACTTAGATCATCTGACACAGAAACAGCTTCTCAGAGGGCACACAAAGCTGCACACAGAAGGAAGGTGGAACACACAGACACCTCGACGGGAAACTTGTCTCACCGACCACATATCATGAGACTATCAGATCCAAGCGAGCGGTTGGATTTGTCACTACACAGGTAGGGGAGGCGGACATGCCGTGTCACCATGTGGCATCATAGCATGCAAAAGCTTGCAAATAATCATATCATCAACTATGATTTTTGATTTATCCTTTTGTAGATGGTGAGCAAGATTGGCCCAAACTGGTGAAATAATTCAAAAATGTGATCAACATTGAATAATCATTCTACAAAACAAGTGCCATTTAATTCATTTTTAATGTATTTAGTATAGCCATCTGTGACAAAAATCATTAAATAAAATTATTTTCATTAAGACCCATTTACTTTCCATGCATATGAAACACATCTGTGAATTTATTTTAATCATTTATTAAATTTCACCTCAGAAAGACAACTCAACCATTTAAAACTACACGGAAAGCAATTAAATTATTTAATTTCTGATGTAATGATAATTACTGTCTGAAAAAACAGCATTTAATGCACTTTTCATTTGTTTTTTGTATAAAACAATGCAGTCATAAACCGCAGTGAAATAAAGGTTGGGGTCGCCTGTGTTACGGGACTGTAGGGTAGAGCTCTAGTGACCCCATCTATCTGCCTGCTTCAGACCTTGGCTCATGCAAGGATTTCAAGTGATTTAAAGGGTTATGTTATAGAAAAAAAATGTGAGAATTGCAGGGTTGTATGCAAAATTGCAGACATGATGTAAATGTTATTTAAGATTTATATTTACAACTAGCTGAAATACCTGACATCGCCCAGTTACTAAAAATACATTTAAAAACCGGGTTAGTATGTTCAGGTGGATTATGGGCATTAAAATTGTAAGTATTAAAATAAGTATTATATATGGTATCAACTTCTTGAAATTGGTTCCATTTGAATTTAATGGGGGGGGGGGGTTTCTAGAATTCTAGTGTTTTGCTGCAACACCTGCTTCTACATAAGTCAACCGTATAGTATTTCAGGCTTTAAAAAAAGGGGGCGACACGGCCTTCATTGATATAGTGTTGGTCCTTGAGAGTGCACATGAAACCTGCCTTCAGAAAGTAAAAGAGGAGGTGGGCGGGACAGCCAGTTTCGGAAGTGAGTCAAAGGGGTGTCTCTGCACCCGTTGAGTTAGTGAAGACCATAGTACCTTTATGCTTGTCCCGTTTATGCCTTAGTGCCTGAAGGGGTCTTACTCTGGCTAGGGCCTGCTCACGCTGGTTCATAAAAATGGGGCCAGGAAAAACAAGGGGGCCTGAGGGAGAAAGAAACTTTGACATGCATGCAAAATGCTCACAAATGGAAATCAAAACACAGGATTATACAATTTTTTTCCACCACAACAATTCACGCTGAAAATTATACACACAAAAGCGAGAGGGGAGGTTGAGGGGGGGGGGGTCGCAACACCCAAGCTGCACACAGCACTTTTAAATTTAACAAATTGACCGTCAGCAACACAATTTTTTTTTTTGTTTAATATTCACCATCAATATTCATACCTCGCCCCTCCTCCAGTCTGTGGCGGCGGTTGATCCTCTGTCGTTTTTCCTCCTGGCGGATTTGAATGTGCTCCTCGATGTTGACTCCTGGAGGGGGAGGGACAGGTACAGCTGATAACACAAAGAGTAGGTACAGACGGGACCAGGCAGGATGCAAAGGGGGGATCCGTGGAAAGAAGGGAAGGATAGAGCAGAGCAGAAGACAACGGGACACACATCAATGAATCATGGCAGGGTGATGTGAAAAAGATCAAAATAAAAGGATGAGCTCGCAGCAGGCGCATGAGACACCATGGTCAAGCGACAAGAAAAGCTCATTTAAACAGGCAGCATAGTAATGCCGGTGCGCTCTGGGCAGATGAATATGAAGTAGACATGCTCCTACACTGGCGATTTGAGCTGACGTGATCATGATTCTTAGCATACCAAGTAGCAGGTCCAGAGGAATCATCTCCTTCACGGCGTCGAAGATTCCCCTCTGTCTGGCTTCCTGGCCGTCCAGCTCCCTCGCACAAGCCTTGCAGCATCCGCACGCCGAGCATCCGGACTCCCCGGACCCACAGCCGCAGATACTGGTCCACACAGAACGATAAATAAATGTCACAGAATCTTTTGGGGGCGCTGGCTAGCAAGATGCTAACACTAGCTTAATCTAGTTTTTAGATTTAAAAAAAACATGGCCCCTGCTTATATCTAAACTAGTTAAAATATTGTTATCGAAAACTTAAAGAAATTAATTAAATCTAACTATCGATTAGGGACGCTTGCTAGTAAGCTAGGAAGACTAACTTACTCTAGTTTAAGATTAATCTCTAACAAAGTATCAGTTACTTATATATCAACTAGTTAAAACTAATGTTGTAAAAAGAACTGAATAAAGAGAGAAAGACAAATGAATGTCAAGGAGTCGAGACAGATAAGCGGCGCCGGCTAAAAGGAAAGAGCATCTTACTCTTGGAGTAATGAAGCCATAACTCACTTCTCAGCTAGTAAAATATTGTCGAACACTTTACAAATATTAAATAAAAGCTAAACAAAGATAGGCTTTTTGAAATATTCGAGCAACTAGCTAGTAAGCTTTTTAGTTTTAGAGTAAGTTCTTAAAATTAAGCTATTGCTCAAAAATAAACAAATGTCACACAATCGCTTCTTTAATAGGGTGGAGGCCTTGCTAGTTAGCTAGTACGCTAGCCTTAGATAGTACGCTAGCCTTAGCAACAACTAACTTGCTCTTCTTCTTAAATACCTCTATAATAAAATAACCCGTACTCATTTCTAAAATAATATCTTAAAATAATGCTCTAGCACACTTACAAGAAAAAAGAAAAGTTTAATAAAGAGAGAAATATAAAAAGAAGCATCTTAAGACATCTTTATTTGCGCAGGCGTTCCCCTGATTTTCTGGGACTCCTGTGTTTTTCTCATGTGTTGTCATGACCTTTTAAAGTATATATTTTAACCGTGTATTGTTTGTGTTACCCTGGTCTAGAAGAGGCTTTAGAAATAACCATTACTTACTTACTTACTTATGTACTTACTTTTTTAAAAGCTTGGGTGTGCTAGCTACCAAGCTAGTAAGACTAACTTACTCTTGCTTTAAAGAAAGCTTTAGAAATGTAGCCCTTACTCATTTTTCATATGGTTCAAATCACCCATTTGAAAAAAAAAACAACAACTTAAAAGCTGAAGAAATATAAATAAATGTCACTGAATCGCTATTTTTCGACAGATTGAGGGCACTGGGAGCCCTTGCTCATTTCTCATCCAGTATAAATCATGTTAACAAACACTTTAAAGATAAAATAAAGGCTAAATTATGACAGAAAGATAAATAAAAAATAAACGTCACACAATCTCTTTTCTCAGACTAGTTCTAGTTTTAGAGTAGCTCTTAAAATGTAGAACCATCTAATTCCTCAGCTAGTTAAAACAAATGTAGTAAGACACTTTGAAAAAAGGTCAAATAAAGTAGGATACAATTACAGAATAATGTTGTTAAATTGACAAGAATATGTATTTCAAAGTCAGTCCTCTCACCCTCCTGGAACTCTGTCGGGCCGCCCGCTGCTAACACAGCTCGCCCCGTATCCGGTGCAGTCTCCGCACACGGTGCAGACCATGCACTGGTCCAGTTTCCACTTGTGCAGGCCCGGCTGACACATCATGCTCTTCTCTTCCTTCTCCTCCAGCTCGTCTTCCAGGTCCTCGTCCATGGCGGTGGCCATACTTTCCACCCCGAACGCTGCAGATTAAGAACAAATATTAACAAATTAGGCAACGGTTATTGCTTGTTTTGTTAACTGGGGTCAGACGGTGGTTTTCCAAGGTGTGTGTATGAGAAAGAAAAGATTGATTTCAGGTTCTTGCACCAAAAATAGACACTGCAGACGGAGACGCAGTGATGGTGATCACCCTGACATCCCCCCACCTCACCCTGACATCCCCCCACCTCACCCTGCTCCTGTTGTCTTCTGCCATTACAAAGACATGCAGGAGAGTGTTGTTATTAAATAATGATGACAGGAGAGAGAAAGCTACACAGGGATGCAGGATACATTTTTCCTTGTAGATGTAGAGAAGGAAATATTCTTTATCTCTGGTCACAAGCATCCAAAAAGGAAGGAACAGCTTTTTTAATTTGAAAAATGTTGACTCACCTTTTCCAGCCTGGCTCATTGCGCCGGTGTCTCTGCCACACTGGCCCTTATTATTCACCCCGAACGTCCAGACCTCTCCATTTTTGGTTAAGACGCATGTGTGAGCTTTCCCCATCGCAACCTGAGTAACAAAGTGACCCTTCAGGTCCGTCACCTGACCTGAGGACGAAAAAAACATAGAACAGGTTAAGGAATTATTTCAAAACCGTATTAAAAATCCTCCCAAAAAACATTAATATAATATTAAACATCATATTATTAACAATTCTATCTAACCTTTCTATTCTTAACATACAAACCATCTTTATTAAACACAATAATGATATGGGATTTTAATTGATCTACAGATCTTGATAGCCGATGGTACGAGGTCACACTCACATGTGCTGTCACTATAGATGGCGTCTTTCCCAAACATGTAGAGCTCGCCGTCCTTGGTGAGGATGCTGCTGCTCCCGTTGTTGCACGCCGTGTACACCGCTGTCTTGGTCTCCAGTTTGATCATTTTCTTGGGTTTGTAGGGCTTGGGTTGTCTCCGGCTTTTGGCTGCAGAAGAAGAGACGTTTTAGAATTAGTGACCCAAAAAATGTATTCTTGGAAAAATAACACATAATCATACTAATTCAAGAGTTCCAGCATGAGGTTTTGTTTGCTTTAGCAAGAAAAGAGACTGACCCCGATTTAAAAATATATATTTTAACCTCCATTCACAATTATTAGTATTTTTAATACATATATATAAAACAAACAGTCTGATTAAACCCGACCTAGGAAAATATATTCATACAGCCCTCATGAGTTCAGAACATCGCAAATAAAATGTTTCTAAAACCCAACTAAAAATATATACAAGCTTAACTATATATAAAAAAACATTTATTTTTCCCCTTCTTTTTTTCATTTTTGTCTTCATTTCAAGCCTTTCTAAATAATTTTAGCATTGAATATCATTGAATAATACTATTAAAGTGCTTTTGTACCGTAACATTAACTATCACGTAATTATAATAATATAATTACTAACAACATAAGCTTATTTATTTATTTAAATTTTTAAACTGTCAGGGTATAATTACAATTATTTAAATACAACTATTTAACTTGTTACTCAAATTATTTTTATGGCTCTACTAATATGAAGAGAAAAAAAAATAAGATCAAATCAAATTTTAATCATAGAACTTCTCATGATGTTCTTTATATTTATTTTTTCCACATCATATAAAGGTTTTTTTTATTTGTCCATGTTTTGTTTCAGGATTGATGTTCCTCTAATATGGCCCTTGAGGAGATTTAGTGCCCATGAAAAAGGTGAATTCACTTTCAAGTTAAAATATAAAAACTTAATGAATATAAAATTACAAATGGAGGTTTTTCCCTAACAATAATCAAACACGATTAATATAAACATTAAACATCCCTCATTCGATGCTAATGCATTGTTTTTAAACATGTCTCACTTGACTCTCCGTCCTCTCCTTTGCTGGCAGAGCCGGTGAAGAACACGCTTCCATCTTCGGCAACCAACAGAGCGTGAGACCCATCGTGGCCGACGGAGAACTGAAGGATCTTGGGAGATTTTGTGATGGGCAGTTCGACCCATTTTCCTGCAGACGGACCTCCCTGCTTGATTCCAAGGCTCTGATATTTTCCTGTATAGTAGATCTGTGGGAGAAAAGTTTGAGTCAAAATTTTATTCTGTCCGACATGTTAACATCTGTGTTTTTATTTTAACACGTGTGCTTTGTCACAGCAGCTAAGACCTTTGTCATCCATATCACATGTCAGCTGCAGCGTCATTTGATAAGATGACTTATAAGCAGCTCCTATTTTTACTCTTCCATCTGCTTCAGGTTGGCGTAATCTGCAGATAAGGTGCGCGGCGAGATTAAGCTTCAGCTCGGGCGTAGAAATGATCAACAGGCATCCGTTCTCTTCTCTATCTACACGGCACCACACCTACTGGGCAGATACGCACAACCACACCTGACACACCCGATCAACCACATAGTTGGCATTCCCCTCTGACGGACGCTGTCAGCAGAAAGTATGACAAATATTCTCTTCAACAGTGTAAACGCCAGCAGGGATTATGCCGTTTTCCTTTATGACCCCAGTTTTAAACTTGTATAGAAACTAATTTAACTGTCAAAGCAGAATGTTTTTAATGATTTGAGAGGAAGACCATGAGATAAGACAAAGGTAGAAAATACAAGAAGAGTAAGAAACATTTGCAGTGCCTTTTGGACTTTTAATCTCAAATGCTAAACTAGACGACAGACTTAAGTTATATTTAGTGACAATTTGGGGCACCAAAACATTGTTTGAGCCTAGATAAACTTGACTTTTACATCCAAATCCCACAATTTCAGGTTAAAGCATGTGTCAAACTTCCGCAAGATATCATGACCTATAAAGGGCATCAACAATTATACAGAGACTTCAGCGTAAAACGGATTAATATAGATTAAGGCTCCAAGATGAAAAGACAATATGACATCCATTCTTCCGGTTTGATAAATTTACATTTTGTGTGGCACACAAAACATGCTGGCCCTTTGTATGATCGAGTTGAAACTCGTATGTTAGAAAAATGTAGAAATAAATATGAATAAATAAAGATTTAACATTTGAGTTGTAGAAAGCAGGACATCAACTAAAAAGTTGATTTCTCTCGCCTCCTTCCTGCTTCTCTAGGCAAAAACTGATTTTAATTATTTCCCTGGTCTGCACCGGGTCTTCCTCCCTAGTAGGAGCGATGACCAAGAGACACGTCCAACAGGCCAGAAAAGATGCCTTAAGCAGTTTTTTTTTCAACCCACAGTTTCTCCCAGATGACTCAGATTCTCACCCAAACTTGAAGAGTGAGTCCAGTCACCAACTGTGACAATATGAATTCCTTCCACTGAATCTTTTAAACATTTGTGTCCGAAAGAAAAAGGTAATTTATCCATCCAATCAGATTCTTTTGAGTGCATTTATTCATAATTTAATTTTGTTTTTTTTACTCATGTAGTCAGTACTCATGTTTATATTAAATTCTTATATTTTTTTATTTGATCATTTACTTCAAAATCCTGACAAAGAGCTCCCTCAACCGATAAGAAATAATCTTTAAATTGCTACAACAAGTTAAAAATAATTTTAACTGCCTTAAGAACTGTTTTGTCTTGTGACAATGTAATGACTTAACTTGTTAAAGGGGGAGCTGTGTCCCTTAAATTAGCTTTTTTTTCTGCTTACCTTTCCAGAGGCTGTTTTCATGAGCGCAAACTCTCTCCCCGCGCCGAGCAACGCCGCCTCCTCATCAAAACCGGTGCCTGTGATGCAAACACACAAGGCAGGGGAAACACAGACATTAGGTACAGTCTCAAGGCTGGGTGTCGTGCCATCACTCACTGATGATGTGAAGATCTTTCTCCAGGTCAAACAGGGAGATTCCACAAGCGTGCAGACATTTTCTCGCCAGCTTGAGCTGCAGTTCCTGCTGCAGTGCTGGGTCAGAGCTCATGGTGTAAATGCGCACCACGAAACCATCCTGCAGCGCGGAAAAAAGGCCAGATTTGTTGAGTTTGACTGTTTTTGCATGGCAGGCAGTACGTTTTGAACAGAGCATTGTGGGAGAAAAAAAAGGACATTTGAATGTTCATGATGGGTAAACAGATATATAAAACATTTTGACAAATGAAAAAACAGAATGAAGTTGTAAAAAGTGAGACTCCTGTGTTGGTCTGTGTGTTGTCTTGACCTTTTAAACATCTTTTTTACTGGGTATTGTATTGATTGTTTAAGCGCTTTGTGACCCTGGTCTAGAAAAGCGCTGTTAATATATTACTTACTTATTTACTAAAATCTATTTTAAGTTGATATAATTGATTGTTGTATCAGTATTAATACCATAAAGAAATTGCCATTTTTAATTATTTGGTAGAACAATTGTTATTATTTCATTATCAATTAAGGCTTGATGTACCAACAGGTTTAATTTAAGGTTTAGATGTAGATTCAGCAACAACTTAAATTTTTTTTTTAAAGAAAATTCATATGAAATTATCTGTATTAAAATACAATTTTTCCTGAATCAACTGAATAATGAATTCATAAAGCCATTTCCTTGTTTATGAATTAAAAAGAAGACTTAAATCTTCATTTATTTAACTAAAAAAATATTTTGTTTAACTCAAACCCAAAACAGAAAATATGAATGCATTATTGCCTTAAGATGACACTAGACAATAGCCTATTTATTTTTTTTAATCATCCTCCCGGCTATAAAATGAAACGTCTGCACACATGAGCCTATTTTCGACTCTCAAATTAATAAAATGAGGACAACACATAAAAGTGGAAGGAGTGCCTCTGTAGCCAGACAGATGCCATTAGACTGGAGCCTCCTCCTCCTCCTCCTCCTCCTCCTCCTCCTCCTCCCCCACGCATGTCTCACAGCGCTGACGCAAAGAGCTTGAGCTCGAGAGAATACCCACATGTGCCACCTCACTCGTGGCCACGCCCACGTACACTCAAGACGGCTTGTGATCCGCTGAAGGACGCGTTCAGTCAGTGTGAGCTCAAGCGTGAATTTGGAATCAACAAAAAAAAAAAGATGCAACATCAACATGTTCTGAGGACCATCCGTGTAGGTTTTCATGTTCTGAGAATTCTGGGAATTCCGCACATCCTTGCTAGCATATTCAGATGTGATAGTGTGAAGCGGAGGGAGGCAGTGGGGGGGGTGTGTTTGAGAGCAAAAGGGACTCCCATGCGTAACCACTGACACCAGGATAAAGAGAGCGCAAGAGGACACTGCAGGGAATTGCCGGAGCCACTCAGGCTGCAGGATGGATCATTGTGTAATGTACAAGAGTGTCTGGAATTAGTGCGGAAGATGATCGAATTATCTTTACTTAAAAAAAAAATGAGTGACAACGACGCACTGTCAGTATATAGAGTGAACGTATGAGGTGAAGCTTACGTCTTTGCAGGCTGCGATCTGATTGATGTACTCCCCGTCTGTGAAGAGAATGTTCTGTCCATCCGAGTGTTGACCTTAAAAGAGGAGAAGTTGTTTATTCACCTTGCCTTGAGTAGAATTATTTTTAAAAAAACAGCATGAACGTCCTTGAGTACCTGGCATGGTGATGACGCCCTCGTGCTCCAACGTCTCGGGGTTGATTTTAATGGCCGACATACTGTGGTTACAGGTGTCCCGATACAACAGGTAACCCTGCGGAGAGATGTTTAACTTACTAAACAAGTACAGCAATGTCGTAAGAAGATGAAATAGCAGTAGCAGCTAACAGGCTCACCTGAGCGAAGCCAAGCCACGATCTCTTCTCTTTACGATTCCGTACTCGAGATGTGGAGTTGTAAACATGGCCCTGGAAGATGCATATTAAAGAGACAACTGTTGAAAAAAATGTTTAAGGGAAACTTAAGAAAGCTTTGAAGCTATTCTTGATAGTTTAGCGAGACCAACCATACAGTGATGTTGAAGATCGATACAGTATTGTGCAAAAAAGACATTGCAATGTTTAAGGGACTCAATCTATGCAAGCACTGATCATTAGAAAATGTTTCCGATGGCCATATAACAATTTTATAACTGCCGTAGTTACTCGTCACATTACTTGTTAAAGATCTTTGTTGGAATCATATTTTCTTTCTATTATTTGTCCTTTAATGGGCATTGGGTTCACATTTTTTAGCACTTTTATAAACAATTAAAAAAGAATAATTTATAAAATCAAATATTACACTTGATTTATCTGCTCCTCAAAAAGAAAAAAATGACCCATGGATCACAATAAAATATATATTAAAATTGATCTATGCTTGACAATGTTGTGGGTCAATTATCGTTTAATTTCATACATCTTTAAAAGCATCAAAATATAACCAATATTGATATTTACCAAAAGGTCGAGCGATAAAGATAAATGTCACAATTTGACTGAATACTCACATATAATGGTTTATATTTAAGACCAAGAGAATAAAAAATAAAGTATAAACATAAAACTGACATGGTACCCAGAGCCACACTTTGGGTCGGTCTGACCTAGACTCATGTTCCACTTACGTACCCTGACAGTACCGCTGTATCCGGAGCCCACTTTGTAGAGTCCGTCCTTGCAAAGCAGGTAAAGAAAGGAGCCATCGGTCTGCAGAAGACAGCGCTCGTCCTCGTCGATGGCGACCTCTTTCAACACCCATTTGTTCATCAGGGCCGCATGTTTGATGCCGTTGCTGAACCAATCCTGGATTTGAATCTTTCCCACCAACACGGCCTGCACACTCCTCTGCAGGGCGTTGAGTATGGTGGGAACCTGGAGGAAATAGGTGTCAGGTTAGGATGAAAATCTGCAAAAACTTTGGAAAGATTCTGACCCAAATACAAGAGAAACGTTCACACTTCCCAGATGCCTGTCAGCTATAGATTCACAGTCTAGACAAATCCTCAAAAAGCGAAATATCATATCATATACCAACGCTTTAATCTGTGTGGAAAGTGTGTCAGGCATCTCTTGTGTGAATTTTAAATCTGCCACACTGAAAAATGTCACATACAAGCTAATAATGTAGTAATACTTCTCGATAAACGGAGTGAACAAGGTCACAGACGTCAAGCAGGAAGTTCTCAATGACATCTTGGAGGTTGAAAAAAAAAACAAGTCTTGAGAATGCAGAAGGTGTAACATGATCAAACAGGAGACATAAAGAGGCTTGGCATTTCCTTAAATCTAATTTGTGCTGTCCAGACAGTGCCCAAGGGCCTTTACTTCTGAAACACACGGCACAAGGAGAAAGAAAGACCAAGAAGAAATCGGAAGATACCTCGACATTTCCACTAGAGAATTAAAGATGCCCTAAAAAGCAATGAAACACGTTTCTAACGAGCTGAAACATATTAACAATTTGAAATTGGAAACTAGAAAATATCATTGCGTTACACTTATTTCATCTGCATAATCTGACACTTTTTTAGCATTTGAAATATTGCTGAGGTCACTGCAGGGCTGTAGTCTTCTGGAACTTGCTTGCACAATAAGCAACAGTAAGAACATTCTGCACCACAAAGAGTGACTTCCAATGACTTGTGGAATCTGAGCAAAATTGAATTTAATTCCGTTTTTGTTACCTCCTTGTCAGAGGTATTAAAAAAAAAATCTACCAGCACATGACTGTGAAATAAGGTGAGTGGATTTTCCTGAAATGTACAGAAGTCAGTGTACTGACACTTTTTTTTAAATGTTTAAAATATTAAAAAATAATGAAACTTTCAGGTTACTATGGAGACAACATGAGTTGTTCTTGTTGATTTACCAATATGTGTCAGGATTGTTTGTCACAATCATTACAGCTTCAAAAGAAAAAGAAAAAGAGGACAGGAACTGATCGCACCACCTGCCGCCTTTAGTTCTCCAGATCTTTCCAGCCAAAGCAACTTACAATGGATCAGAGTGTAGCACTAACCCCAGGGATTCCTACTACAAAGTCACAACTTAATGAGTCACCTAATGAGCTTCCGCCTACAAGTATCCACCAGACGGACGCGCACACAGAAGAAGAAAAAACAGCGCCAGGAGGTAGCAACTCGCACTGGGTCACCTGTATGGTTTGGCAGGCGTGGCTGCCATTATTGGTGAGGATGGCGGAGACAGCCTGCAGGGTCTTTCCTGTGTCTCCCCAAGACACCACCAGACTGAAGAGACAGGCACAGGACAGGGCCGTGATGGCTTGTCCTGTCGGGTCGTTGGGTCCTGTGCTGCGGACCGTGGTCTCCAACAACAGCTGGAAAAGAGACTCTGGAAAAAAAAGACAGAGGAAGGCATTTGTAAAGACCAGTTTTGAAAGTTTCATCTTGGTTTATTTATATCTACTAGATTTTCTTCAAGCACTTCACTTCATACAACACCATTTTAATTTTTTATGGTTTACATTTCAAAAAAGGTTGTTTAAAATGAAATCATTTGTATTTTAATTTACAATTAACATGCAAATATTCATAGTGTTTGTAATTGTGTTAAATTCAAGCAGTCATTATATCTTCTGGAGCTAAAGGTGACAGAGGTTGAGAGGATACAGTCGACTCCAGCAGCTTGAGAAGCTAATGTTAAAAGAAATATTTTGTTTTCGAAACAAATTAAAGCAGTACGACCTTACCAAGAGTCATACGGTCTGTAAATTCAGCAACACCAGAGTCAAGTTCTCGGACAATACTAGAAAAATATCCTGGTTGCAATATATCGCAATGTATTGCATTGTTGCCCCTTTATTGTGATACTTAGCTTTAGTTAAACTGCTTTTGACTAAGACAATAGGATAACTATTTTCACAGGAAGTAAGCTGTGAGCTAGTAGCCTAGCTTAGCTTTAGCTAAAGTGCTTTTGACTAAGACGATAGGAGAACTATTTTCACAGGATGTTAGCAATTAGCTAGTAGCCTAGGTCAGATTTATTTTTGGCTAAACTGCTTCCGACTAAGACAATATAACTATTTTCACAGGAAGTTAGCAATTAGATAGAAGCCTAGGTTAGCTTTAGCTTTGGCTAAACTGCTTCTGACTAAGACAATAGAACTATTTTCACAGGAAGTAAGCTGTTAGCTAGTAGCCAACCTTAGCTTTAGCTAAACTACTTTTGACTTAAGGAGAACTATTTTCACAGGATGTGAGCAATTAGCTAGTAGCCTAGGTCAGCTTTAGCTTTGGCTAAACTGCTTCTGACTAAGACAATACAACTAATTTCACAGGAAGTTAGCAATTAGCTTGAAGCCTAGGTTAGCTTTATCGTTGGCTCAACTGCTTTTGACTAAGACAATAGGAGAACTATTTTCACAGAAATTCAACGATTAGCTAGTAGCCTAGCTTAGCTTTGTCTAAACTGCTTTTGACTAAGACAATAGGAGAACTATTTTCACAGAAATTCAACGATTAGCTAGTAGCCTAGCTTAGCTTTGTCTAAACTGCTTTTGACTAAGACAATAGGAGAACTATTTTCACAGAAATTCAACAATTAGCTAGTAGCCTAGCTTAGCTTTGTCTAAACTGCTTTTGACTAAGACAATAGGAGAACTATTTTCACAGAAATTACGTACTGTACCACCAGATTCTTGCCATTACACAACACCTGTATTTGTAAGAGGTTGACGATAAGTCTTACCTAGAACATCAGGAGGTTCAGTCTGGAAGCCTTCGGGTTGTTGTCCCTGCAGCATGTCCAACAGGGCCTGTAGACTGCGCAGGCATAGTGACGGGTGAGAGAACCGGGTCTCCTTTATCAGCTCGAAGACACCACATAAGCCGATACCGATGATCTACGGGAATATCCAGAAAAAAAAAACATTTAGTGACTCTTTCGAATATTTCATGCTTTCATATACACTACTGTCCAATCCTCTAAGACATCATTTATATAAGAGGAGATTCTGGCTGAAAACCTCCCGGGTCCATTTCGGCTAACATGAAACATATATCAAAAATCAATCAACGACCTGATAGATAAGATAAATTGCCATTGACAGAGGAATCGTTGAAATCCAATCAATTTCTATCACCGGACTGCTGAGAGCACCACTTTAAGATTTACACTCTTGTGAGGAAAATAAAAAAAGAAGGAGGTGGACCAGAGGAGACCAGAAGACTCTTGTATGTCAATTACCTTCCTCAGAAGGGAGACTCGAGACAAAACAGGGGGGAGGATATTCCAAAGCGATAACGGTGTTTAATTAAATGCGTGGATGGGAAGCCTGCAGTGATACTGGTACCTTTGGGAGCTTAATGGCCGGCTCGCGGTACTCTTCCTCCTCCTCGCTGTCGGAGTCTCCACTCTGCACCGAGCTCCTGGAGGCCAGAGCCAAGGAGGCTTCCCTCTGCTGCCAGTCCAGCACACAGTGCCGGACGTTGCAGTACACGTTGAACGCCGACGGGTTGCTGTGCACTTTGATATCGGGCACACAGAGGGCTCCATCCAAACTCTCCGCCTGTGAGGGGAAAGCAAAAGGTCAATTAAACAAGAGTACAGAATGGAGCAGTCCATACACAATCCAGGTTTGATGTTTATAATCAAAACGAGAAAGTACAAACCAATAAATAAAGCAAAAGCAGCAGCAAAAAAAGTTTTATATATTAAAATAATAATAACCAGAAACCCATAAACAGATCTTTCAAGATGCCATTGTAGAAATAAAAATAAAGAATTGATGGATAGTTAGTTCAACGACAGATTAATGCTTGGCGTCAAGTGTTATTAGACTCAAACAGGCATGAAATAAAAGACAAGAGTTTTATTACTTACCGGTAAGTAATAAAACTCTTACATATAAAAAGGATTGCCAAACACAATTTTTAAGAGGTCACGCCCTTTCTCTTCATCGCCACATGGTGCTCAGAGATACTCTTTCTGAACCTGGTATCTACATACTATTACATTTAAACTCCCCGACTGTGTCTCAAAATTTCTCTGAATGAGGTAAAACTTCTGCTCCCTGGGTCACTTAACTAAGAAACAAACTTGTGGCTATCGTATACGATTCTGTGGCACAGATTTGATAAAAATCTAGATGTCCAAGGTCCAATCTTTGATTCATGTTTTTGGTATTTTCTGAGTGGATGTGGCGAGTTATTCATTTTATTGTTTATTTGCAAACCAATCTTGCTTTCTGCATCGTAGGCTGGCCAGGTGAAATGACTAGCTAGCCTAATGTGATTTCATTAATGACTATCACCATAGAGATAAAGACACAGAGAAGTAAAGAAATGGTCCAGTGAAAACGTTTAGTCCTGCAGTGCATGCTGGGATGCCTCAGCACGAAAAGAACAATGATCCCAGATGCTATTATTCGAGACCAATTAGAGTGTACAGTGTACTATCGTCTTAAAATGACTCTTTTGAGTTGCTGGGATACTGAAGTAGATTTTATATATTCAAATAAAATTACCACCTTTACTCGTTTACACACACTACGAATCACTATATCGTCAGCTGACATCACGGTCAATAAAAACACATCTCTCAAACATGTGATAGCAACTGAAAAGAAAAAAAAATACTGTAAAAACAGTCCGATTATATCTCAGCCGTTTTCTTCAGTCCAAGATAAAGATGAATCATATTGATCACTCCTGTGTGCAGGGATTGACCTTTTGGAATAAGAGTCAGGAAGGGGTGATGTCATCCATTCGAGAGGAGAGGTCATTCATTTTCAGCTCAAATCATTGGGGAGGACATTAGCCGCATGTCTCCTCCTGCTCTCAGTGGCGAACAGCGGCCCATTAGCAACAAGGCCAGTGCAGTCCAGGAGCAGAGTTAACTGGAAAGAGCACTCGCAACCTTCCACAGCAGACTTATGCCTTTATCAGCCAATGTCAGGCTTTATTTTTAAAGATATTCAGCGTAAGAATCAGGAATTTAAAAACAATTATGAGGAGTAGACTAATTATTTGGAAGTGATTCATTGTAATTTATGAACTAAAAATCATAAATTTACTCCATATTATACTAATGTATTTTCATTCCCAATAATCTTTGCCTGGAAAAGAACCGATTACATTTGGACACACTCGATTAAGTACTTTATGGACAATGTCGTCAGGGACACATTACATCACAGACCTCCTTGACTTGCCTGCAGCTATACGAATTCATATGCTGAAAATGTGAATGTTTTGACCACTATTAATAAAAACCAAACCTTGTGGTTTTTATTAATGGTGGACAAGTTATGTATCACAACTTGTGTTGATGACTCAAGTATCCATGTCATTTCTTAAACTATATCAATGAAAATATATTTTACGATATCATATCTTGCCCACAAGAAGTTGGATTAAAAAAAAGGCTGCATTAGAAGTGGATTCATTAGCTATGACTGGTGTTGGTTACACTCCAAAGCAACAACAGAATAAGTCTCTTGTTGCACTTAATAGTAGATCTAATAGTCATCTAAGAGGACTGAGAAAAAGAACAGACTCTGCACTCAGACGGCACCGCACTCTCGGGCTTTACTGGATTTATCGACACGTATGACAAAGCAGTGTCTTTGAAAAGCCAGAGCTTGACCACTTTTTACTCCGTGAGGTTATTTCTATTCAAGTCGAACGGACTTGCTTTCATTGCCTACTTCTCTTCTTGTCATGTTTCTCATTAAACCTGTTTATTCCTGCACTGACAATATTTGCTTTAAGGTTTTCAAACAAATATTGTCATGCACACATAATGCATGAGAGTGAATCTTATTTAATGTATTCACAGTTCAGATATGTACTAAAATTGACCTTTTACATGGCAGATGAAAGGCATCAACAGATGGCAGAGTAATTGCATCTCTGTTCATTTTAAACCTGCTGTGTTGTCACCTATCAAGCTGGCACAAATATGGTTTCCTGATGGCACCAAGGACAAGAAAAGCTTGCCTGCTTTTGTTGTCAAAGGCTAAAAAATACGTTCACATTTTGGTTTCTTGAAGTAAAGCCATTCAATGTTATAATGGTATTATAGTCCTGCGACTATGTGATGGTAATTCCCAAATAATCTGACTCAAAATACTGATTTCAAACACAATTTATGGGATCATTTACAAATGGATTAGGAATGGGTATTACCATCAGGATCCAAGATTTATTTGAAGATTTGTCACTCACTGTTTTAGTAGAAGAAGCTCCAACTCTTAAGCCCCTACTGTGTAAGCTCCAGGAAAGTTTCCTGCTGGCTACTGATGCATTAATATTTCAAATTCCCAAAAGGGTATAAAAAATTGTCTAGATGAAACAAATATAGGGTTATAACATAGAATAAATAAATATTGACTTTTATTAATTAATATAACCATTGTCAATAATTCGACTAGCAAAACTAAATATGTCAATATCAATAAATCAATCCACCATCGACCACCGACAGATGCAAAAACATGCCAATCTTCTTGACAGAGGAGATGGAGGCAGCGGTTGCCATGGCAATATAGCACAATCGGGTCGCTCAGCAACAGGCCATGACGGACATGGAGAAAACCACTCCTATGTGTCTCATATTCAGCCAGTCTGCTGAGGGCATTTCTTGCCGCTCGTCCAGACGAAACAAGTTAAGTTCCCGCGACTTCAGCATCAGTTTGAGTAAAAATATTCTCAGATATGTGGTATAATTTGTGTCTCACCGCAGCCCCGGGTTAGTATTGCACAGCTCAGGTTGGCTCACTCAAAATATAGTAAAGAGAACATAAAATAGTTAAAACCTCTTTCTTATTTTTTTTTTTATATTAAGGTACAATTTAAGATTTTTAGACAAGGTACTTGTTTTGCAGGATATACTATTTATATTAAAGCCATTGTAACATTGCTTACCTAAGATAATAATGTGCAAACAAAATATTTGTACACACAACATCAGAATATGTAAAACAAAATGTTAATTAAAACTGGCAAGCAAACACATGACTGAAAACCAGATAGTGATACAAATTTGGGGATATAGACCGAAGTATTTCTTACCTTTGACCTTGGTTTCACCTTTGACTTGACCTTCTGCCGCCTCTTTAATTTCTTCTTACTTAAGGCCTTCTTTCCCCTGAAAGAATTGAAATGGAATGAGTCAAACTTGATTTAAAGTACACTTTAATAATGAGCTATTAGGGCAATGATAACTGTCAAAATGTAAGCATACTGTCCCTCCGTCCTCCTCCCTGCCCACTCGCCTTCTGCAGGTCCACTCAGCTTCAAAATTGCCGTCCGATTACCTCATCCTTGGGAAACCTCATAACAGCATTCTCTCGCCTCATTGTAAGCTGAGCTCTGCCTCACTAATCATATTTTTATATAACTAATGTGATAATGCATCCCTTATTCTGCTGCAATATAGCATCAACATAAACGCAATTGACAATGAAACACAGAGAAAGTATCATTAGAATCAAGTCCAATAATCTTGTAATTGATGACATTGTATCCATTTGTGTTTTGAAGAGTATTAAAGTATTTTCCAAAAAACGAAATAGAAAAACTCAACGAATATTGTCTTTACAGTTTGCAGTAAGCAAACAACTTGAAAAAAAACAGGTAGACCTAAAGTTTAATACTGATGCAAACTGACTGTACATTTCTTGACAGCTGCCATTTAAAAAGTTATTAATATGTGTTGTTCTCAGTGTTATCTTGACCTTTAAAGTATATTTTATTGAGTATTGTTTTGATTGTTTAAGCGCTTTGTGACCCTGGTCTGGAAAAGCGCTATATAAATAAAAAAAATACTTACTTACTTACTATATACAAAGGGAGTAATTTGCAAATCATTTCCTATATATTTAACAAACAATATTCTTTAACAGCATGAACCGGACTATGAAATAAATAGGTTAAATTGAATTTGCAAATATATAAATAAGGAAGCCTCTGTACAGTAGTGATGTTATTAGGGCATGTATAACTATGAGGGGGGGATCCAGGACATGTTTGATCCACTTTAAATGTTACCCTTCTGACCCGGTTTTGGATAAGCGCAAGAAAATAGAAAAAAAACGTTGATAAAATAAGATAATTTATTTTTAAGGCCACTCCAATTGTGTACTAATAACCTTTATTAAGAGGTGCACAGATCCAATTAATTAAATTGCAAAGAAAGAAAGAAATTGCACTATCTGTAAAACAGTTTTGACCCTTTCCTTGACGACATGTCATAAAAGTAGTTAAAAATATATAACCTTTCAAACAGAGGCTTGTAATCTTTATTATATAACCAGATAATTTCAACTCCATATTGAACTTTAATCTCTTCCAAATGATAGTCATGATGACACAATTATCGCCCTTACAAATAATTAAAAATAAGAATAATATGGTTTTAATCCGTTTTTTTTTTAGGTTTTGTTTGAGGGAGAAAATGAAAGCAGCTGGACAATAACATACTGAGGGAGGATCCTGTAGTCAACCTGGCGAAAATGACGTAACTGCATTTCCCAAAAACACGAATGTTTACATCCATTTATCCGTGATATAACCGACATATACAAATATACATTATTCCCAAATTCAAAATAACGTCTTCTGACGATAACATGGATGATTTATAGCGATAATATGGCGAGAGGTTGACGCTTCATGTTAGCTAGCATTCGAAACTGACGCTGCTGGGCCTGCTGTACACGTCTAACTGAAATAATCGAATTAAATTGGTTAAATATGTGCTTTTAGCGTTGTTTGTACAGATAAATGTATTAAATATCAATGTGTTTTACTGTTGGTAACGTCCCAGCTTTCAATGCTATATTGACAGTTAGCCTGCTAGCTTGTTATCAGCCACAATTCTACTGCTACACATGACAACAGCGACGTCAACTCGTTAAATATGTTTTTAGATTTATGGTTTTATTATTTTTTGTTTATTTGTATTAACTTCTCCAAAAAAATGATGCAACAATCTCGTGCTAGACGTGGATTTATTCGCCTTAGTCCAGGAGCTTCACTAGGCTAAGGAAGTCAACGGTAGAAAATGCTACATACATAGCAAAAGCTGACCCCCACAGGAAGTGGGAGAATTGGGGGAGAAATGGGGGACAAACATATAGGATGTGATGGTCGTGCAGCCGCGATGGCTTCACGTGTCTCCGGCTCACCTTCCTTGGTTGATCCCCTGCTCTTTATCGTTGATGGCGGTCGTGTAAATCCGTCGGTACCGTTCCGCCAGAGCCCTGCCTGAGAGTAAAAGCTGGTACCGAGTCCGACAATCCGACTGGGCTCCCGGTGCCGGACAGGAACCCATGCCGGAACCGATGGTGGAGAAGTCGGCTCCGGCGCCGTACACCACCCGGACACCCATCCCTGTCGAGGGCGACGAGGAGGCGGAAGGCAGGATCCCTCCACCGGCGGCCGCCGCTGCCGCAGCAGCAGCAGCAGCACACATCATCGTGGCGAGGAACAATGCATATATATCACGGTGCGAGACGAACGCCGGCCATAGAGACGCGACCCCGTTAAATCCACCTCTCGTCCCGGTTGATGTGCAGGACCAGCATCCAAGGATCTCTCTCTCTCTCTCCGGTAGTTTTCTTTAGATCGTTTCGCTTCCAAAGATGAAAAAATACGATCTCAACGAATCACAACATGGCGAGTGAGCTCGATCTGCATTTGTATTGTTGTTTTAAATCCGACGCTGCAGGTAGTTTTGTAAACGTCCCTTGAATATCTGTTCACCCTGGAGAGGCAGCACCCTCAGTCGGTCTGCCATCTTAGCTCCATCACCCCTCCCTCTCCTGCCTAATGTTGCGTCGCTCACATGCCGGTTCCCACTCACACCCTCTTTTTTTTTTTTTTTTAATTTAAAAAATAAATACATTTCACTGACCACGTTCATTGACAGTTAAGACCTTTAAAACTGTCACCGAGCAACCACATGTTAAAAAATAAAAATGTTTAAAAAAAAAATGTATGCGATTGTAACTGGAGATGTAGCTCCGCCCCAAGTAAAGACGCACCCATGCATTTTTGCATTTAAGAAACACAACAAGCGTGTTGCTACTAACGAAAAAAAAGTGTAGTTAGTTGGAAGTTCTATGAAAACACGTGTCAGTTCCTGGGAAGTCCTTGGAAAGTCTTTCCAAAAATATTTTTTACTCCAGGCATTTAATACACTGACTGTTTTGTGGGGCATTGCTACTACTTTTTATATTTTACATTGACATATATTTTTTACATCATATTTATCATCTACTTTAAAGTATTAGTATCAGTAGATGCTTTTAGCACTTTTACTTTATTATCCGTTGTCCCTGTGAAATGTATCTCTCCATAGTGGGAAACCTCTTTTTTTTTTCCTTTGTATGTAAGGTACATTTGAAGAAACTAACAAGAATCTAGTAATCTAACTTTGACTTTGAACACTAAAAATGGTGAAGCTACAGAAACAAATCTAATAAAAATCAAGTTAAGCAGGCTAAAATTATCTTTCTATTGTATTTAAATATATATATATATATATATAAACAATAACTTAAATCTTTAAACAAGTAATGAATAGTGAAAAATAAATGCGAAATAAAATTGTGAGTTTTACACGATCTGTGAGTTTTCCTTTGACCTCATGACGGCAACATTTTCTGGGAATAAGTAAATAAATTCAGGGAATGCATGGGAAATTATTATATATTATTGCATCAATTATTTTATTAACAAAAACATGGTTAAAAGATATTGAATCAATGTGCTGGGTGAGCCTTTTTGAATATGGGGAATCTGTGCATGTCATTGGTAAAATTGACTTGAGTGTTTAAAGTATGTTTTCATTGACATTAATACATAAAATTATATAATTCACAACATTCCTTAAAAAAAAAAAAATGATGAAAAGGACCAGATTTTAGGAAATCAGAGTGCATGTATTGTGTATTGTCTTCGAACTTTGATCTGTTGATAACAGACAAAAGGAACAAAATATAAATGAAAATAATAAAATAAAGGAGGAAAAGGTGTCAATTCTGGAAAACCAGATCAAAGGTCTGTAATGAGGTATACGTCTCAGTAGATACGCTGGAACCTCACCTCCATCAGGATGTCTATTGTCACTTGCGTATTTAAAAATGATGCTGAGGTTTGCATCGAATCCATCGCAGGGACACCGGACAGAGGACATGCCTGATTACTTTGGAACGTAATGGACGATACCAAAACAGACGGAGGAAGATTGATACACAAAAAAAATTCAGCCTATTATCACAAACAAGAATCTTGAGTATACGTTAATGTGGAATGTCTGCGTTCTCCGGAATCTGTTCCTCATTCCCAGTAAATCTTACAGTGTAATCTCATGTCATTTTACAATTACAGAACCGGAGCCCTCGCCGGTTCTGTATTGGCTGAGATAGCCCAATGGGAGCGGAGGGGCTTGTCGGCAGACTCTTCTCATAGCAACCAGAGAAGCATCCAGAGATTATCATGAACCGTGTCACTCTCTGAGCGCTCGCACAGGGAACAGGTACAACAAAAAAAAAATTAATTAATAAGATGATACATGATGACAGTGAAACTTTTCTGTAAACCTTTTATTTTGGTTGTCAATTGGAGAACTTCAAGGAGATTACTTGACACTATAAGTTTGTTATTAGCTACCCAAAAAAATTTTTAAAAACATGAAAATGCAAAAGTCTTATGGAACCTGTGATCTGCTCTGATAGAAATCCAATCCGGTTTCCTTTCATCCTTCTGAGGAATCATGTTCTTACACTTGTGGGAAAGTGTGTCACACTTACAGAACGTCTTGACATTGTACACCTTTATGTGTTTTGCAACCAAATCCTTGGAGTGAAATGTGTGTACTTTTTTGAAGTTACACGTACACATGATCAAAAATGATCCAAAACTTTAAAAGTCAAATACCAAAAATACTATTCCAAGTTTTGAACTGAATTAAATGAATGTTTTGTCATTAGGTGTAACCAGGTTCATTTACTGTAACCACAGCAACCATACAACATTATAACTATACTTTTTTATACAGCATTTTGTATTTTTGTATTTATTAAGTTATATTGAGATACAATTATGGGATGGCTGAGCAGGACATAAAAATAGCAGACAATCCTGCAATCTTTAACAAATCTTTAGCAAGCATAGCTGCAAAAGTATTTTTCTTTTATTCATCCGAAAATGTGTTTTTTTCGTGTCCAACTAATGACACTAGCAATGGTGGATACAAACAAAAGAAAGCAGTAAAGTTCAGAACCAGGACAAATTGTTGGTACAGCTCCTTGTTTTTTGGCCCAGTGAAATCTTTTTAATGTCATGTTAGGCCCGTGTTCCTTGCATCAATTTGAAACGAAGTCCCGATGCTATGTCACATCTGAAAATAACAATTTGAATTAAGATATGTTCCTTCAGATCAGATACAGACATCCTGGTAGATAGAAATATTGACTTGTCAATTGAAAGGCTAAAGGAGTGTGTTCTCTTCTGTTATTGATTTTGAAACACTGGCTCAGGTCTAAACATATTCTAAATCTATATCTAAATATATGATTTACCGATGTTAAGGATTTGGAGATTTTAAAGCTGATTCCAATTGGATCACTTGAGCCCTGGCAGACACGCTCTCGCTCATGGGTACTATGGTGTTCCATTGGGAAAACCTTCAAGTCATTATAGGGCGGCGGGAAAGACATTTTTAATCCCTTTACATTCTCTTCCAGTAAGTCTGCATCGATGTGCAGTTCACATGAAGGAATTCCCATAAATCTCAGCGTCGTCACACGAAGCACAGAGTTTACCGTAAGAAGGAAAACAAAACACAAATCATCATCTAGTTAAATAAAATGCTTTGATTTGAGGCTTTCTATCTTCTTTTTTAAATCAAAGTTGATTAACTTTCATTTTGTCAAGGCAACCTTTTAAGATTATGGATGTCAAAATGTATATAAAGACTTTGAAGAGAATATGTAAAACTGAAGATAATGAACACAAAGAAAAAGGCAATATAAAAATGCCTGATAGTTCAATATACATTTCAGCATGTTACTTCTTTTTTTTCATATTTTTAAGTTATTGCAAAACATTCAAACCACAAACAAACAAACAAAAAATACCATAAAAAACTGACCCTACCCCACCCCCCTACACACATACAAAATATATACAATACAAATAAACTAAAATCGATAAAGAAGTAAAATAAAACACAAAGCACTGCATTTTGCTTTCAGTACAATAAGTATGCATTTTTATACATTTTGTTGTCCTTAATCCGGTACCTCCAATAGATGCGTTTAGTCTTTTTTTGTGAGATATTCAAGAAAAGTTTCCCAACTTTTTCCCAAATGCTTTTCTTTCTCCTTCAATGAATAGGTGACCAGCAACCAATACTGGGTCCAGTGCTCCTCTTCCACCTCTATAAAAACAATTTCACTCTTTGTGTAGTTGTGGTTTTCTGGATACATACCAAGTATACATAATGAAGGGTCACATTTAATGCTAATATTTAACATTTTCCCCAATTCAGAGACTACATAACTTATAACTACATAAAAATATAAGAATCTTTGGACAATCACAAATACACAATGAAAAATGTTCATTTTTCTACCTGGCATCTGTTGCATAGGTCTGGGATATTTGGGTTTAATTTATTTAGTTTCTCAGGAGTTATATACACTCTCAGTAGCCATTTGTATTGAAGAAATTCCAAAAGTGTGTTAGCAGAGAGTTTTAGGGCCTTTTTACATGTATTTTTGCAGTTTTCAACAGACACTTCCACTGGTAGGCCCTCATTTCATTCCCTTAATTTGTTCTCTGCAGATTCTGATGAACAACAGTTTAAAATATTATAGATTTCTGAAATAATTCCCCTTTTTGAAGGTTCTTTGATTGTTATTTCTTCCAAAAAAGGATAGCTTAGGTTTTCTGGTTCCTGCCTGGTTAGATCGAAATAAAAAGGACCAACTTTAAGTACTTAAAAAAGTGTTGTCATGGGATTTCGTGTCTCATTTTTAGTTCCTCAAATGTTTTAATATGATTGTTTTCCTGATGCGTACGAATCTTCTCATTCCACGACTTAAATCCCACATCTTTTCTTCCCGGGACAAAGAGATGATGCCCCAAATTGGGCTATATTGTGACAAAGTGAGGGTCTCATTCAGATATTTCTGGACTTTATACCATACATAAATCATATTTTTAACAATTGGATTCGTTGTTTTCTTTTTCAAGCTTTTGGGGCAGTCAGAGTAAATATAAGCTGGGAGCTGACATTCAACAGAATTTGATTCAATATCTCTCCAAGTTGGATTATTACTGTTAGAGAAGTAGAACCTCATTGTTCTCAGCTGTGTGGCCCAGTAATACACTAACAGATTTGGACATTTCAGCCCACCTTTGTCATATGGCATGTATAGAAGAGATAAGCCTAGTCCGGGCCGTCTATTATTCCATATGAAGCGATTGAATGTTTTTTAAAACTAGACCATACATCCCCGGAGGAGGTGGCAACGGCAAATTCTGAAAGAGATATAGGAGTTTAGGAAGGATATTCATTTTTAAAATGTATATTCGACCGATCTGAGAGATACGGAGTCCAGACCATTTCTCGACTGACTTGTCAATTGAATTTAATACATGGGCGTACCTTAAGGGCACTATTTGTTTCAATGTTTGAGTGATTTCTATTCCTAAACAAGTGAAACCATTCACAGAGTTGGTGAACAGAAGTGGTGGGCATGGGCTGGGTGGCAATTTCTCTCACTTAGAGCCATTAGTAATATTGATGATTTGCACTTGTTTACTTTGTAACTAGATATCTTCCAGAACGCATTTATAGTTCCTACTATAACTGGAAGAAACTTATCTAGATGTTTAATAAGAAAAACAAAATGACGGCATCTGCATACAGTGCTACAGTATATGGTTTTCAATCTGGTTTGTGTGAATTCCACAGATTTCAGTATTGCTTCTGATCGCCATTGCTAAAGACTCAATTGCTATTACAAATAGAGGTGGAAGAGGGCAGCCCTGCCTTCAGCCTCTACTGATATTAATTGGTGGTGAAACATTATTGTTTGTAATTATTTCGGCAAACGGCTTATTTTATAGGATTTTAACCCATTTGCAAAAATGTTCCCCCAAATCCAAACTGTGTCAGGAGGTCAAATACATGCCCCCACTCTACTTTATCAAATGCCTTTTGGACATCCAAGGCAAGTAAAGCTGTGTCTGGTGAGTTTTCATGGAAATGTATGATATTCAAAACTCTACGTACATTGTGGAATCCTTGTCGTTCTTTTATAAATCCATTTTGGTCATCCTTTATTATTTTAGGTAGAAGATGTTCCAATCTTTTATTTTCAAAATCCAATATTTTAAGTCACTGTTCAGACTAATTTGACTTAATTTTTCATATTTGTCATTATTTTTGCCTGGCTTTGGGAGAAGGGTGATCAGCGCTCTTCTTAAGGCAGTAAACCTTCCTGAAATTATTCTATGAACATTTCCATAACCTTAATTTGGATTCAAATGTATTATAAAAGTCTGACGGTAAGCCATCAGGACCTGGTGATTTACCCGTAGCCATATTTTTTATTGCAAAAGTGATTTCCTTCATGGTTAAATCCGTTTCCAACAGTTCCTTATTCTAATGTGAGATTTTTGTTTTTTTCAGGAATAATTTTATATATTTCTGGATAAGAGTCACTTTCTGAGCTTTGAAGATTTTCATAATATCTTTTAAATTCAAGATTTATTACAGAGGGATATTGAGTTGTGTCTCCATTGTGTAGTTTTAGTGAAGTTATGGCTCTTTCAGACTGAAGTTCTTTTATGCACCAAGCCAAAATTGTACCTGCTTTTTCCCCTTGATCAGAAAAGGTCTGTCTAAGTTTTAGAAAAGCTGCTTGTCTATTATATTGAGCTCTTAATCACAGTATCTGTGATGTGCTTCGGGATGCGATAATTGATAATATTTTGATTATACTTGTTTTATCTTTTTTTCCCAATAATAATACTTTTTCTCTGGATTTTTCCCTTTTGAGCTTGTAAAACTGATTATTTCCCCCCTTATAAATTCTTTAGAAGCCTCTCATCTAATACTGGCATGACATGTTACTTTTAATACATTAATCATGAACTTCTACCTTTACAATTAAACAAATATCCATCTCTGGGCCTAGTGTAGTTAAGAGCACAAAATCTCATCGGAAATCAAAATAAAAGTGTAAACTTTCTGGGCTAAATTGTGTGCATGAGAAGATGTGCATGAGGGGCTTTAACAGACAAGTTACGATTCAGTGTAAGGCTCTGAAACACTGTCATAATTATATTTTAAAATACATGTTGAATGTTTGTATAGTAGACAAAAAAATGATCTGGGAAATAAGACACCAGAATCTGCATTGGTAATTGGTCTTCATTTTTTTAATATTTCAGAACAGAGTCCATTATTGTATCTTACCCATATCTATCATGTTCTGTTTGCTCCTCTTTTTTTGGCCATATTTCGACATGTTCATTCTAGGAAAAACATTAATTCTAAGAAACATTAAACCACTGCCTTACAGCCTAAGTCTCAGGACTCAAGCCTGCTAATGTTCATTCATTCAAACGGTTATAATACACTTTATAAACTAGTTAACAACATGATAGCTTGGAAAAACATGGATTTCTGGAGCTTTCATAGCAATCGTTTTTCTCATAGTGTAACTAACTTCATGTGGTGTTATAATCCCTTGACCTCTGTTGATATCAACCACCACTATACCGTGTTTCAACTTTGACCTATTATAACACCTGAACAGGTGGGTCATTAGTGGACAATCTGCATTCCTCGCACGCCTAAGAGAGTGCATTGTCTGTCACTATTATGTCGACACTCCCTGACACGCTATGCAGCCTGTGATCGTGACTGACACTCCCAGTTATTGAGTCAGTACTTTAAACATTTAAAGTCTAAACATTACTGTGGCGTTCATCCGAAACCAAGCTCGTAAAAGTTGGTTAAACTACCAGTTTAAAGCACAGTTCATTTAAGGATATTTGCAAATCTCCTTAAGAAGAGCCTGTTGTTTTGCTCGTGAACCAAGACTCCTCTGAGTGTTACTGTCAAAGTACAAAGTCCTACGTTTATTCGAAGAGATAATGTGCTGTAAAAAGACGGAGGTCAGTGACGTCTGGACACAACAGGGAGCTGGGTTATATTTTTTTTAAAAAGTACTCAGAGAGGACCCGATAAGGTATATCCTGCTCGGCTTCATTTCATCAAAGTTGAATTGCAGGTTCAGCACTCCACCCTGAATGTTTTAAAAAAAAAAAAAACCTCCATGGACGGAAGGCGTAAATAGAAAGCAGTGAACTGGTGATGACAGGGAGAAAAGTATGTGCTTCTCCTTCTATGTTGCCGGTGAAGCCCCACCCTGGGGTGTCCTTGAACAATCCTCCCCTCCAGTTAAAAGCCAAGCAAAGGCGGAGTAATTGCCGACTGCTTTAGTGAAGACTGAGGGACTTTCACGCTGAGAGTTAGTTGCTGTCGCACAAGTTAAGGTGAGTGATGTTTGTTTTTTTATCATCTGAGCTAGATTCTGATTTAAAGGTAATTATCTTTATCAGACTGCATGTCGATTAATGACCAACTGTACTGAACATTTTCATTAGTATACACTTTCATACTTTGGCTCATATTATAGGACAGATTTAACTTTAAATATGATGATATTTTACATGATGTCAGAAGGTTTAGTGACTTTTTTTTTAAACTCTACACTTGAGTGACAGCATGAAAGCTGTCAAAAGTAGATCAGAGTTTTTCATTATGGATTTCTAACCCACTTCAGCCAGTTTTTTTTACATAATAAGCAGCTGATGGCATGTTTGCCCCTATGTGTCTGTGAAGGTGTGTGAGGAAGGGTAGGCGTGGCCTCATGTGGGTACAGATCAAGATGAACCAGTTTGAGGCTGACGTGATTTTACAGATAGCAACCACAGTGAACAAGATCAATCTGTTTGAAAAGGGTGTGAGTGTGAGAGTGTGTGTTTAAAAAATACTGATTTTTGATTTGACTTTGATCTGGTGAGCCAAAGCTTGAATTGAAGAAAAACATCTGATCTTACAGCGTCATCTAGTGGATAAAATATGTTTTTCTTTTGTATGTTTTGCAGGTGAAAAATACCAAAATGAGTCGCTACTCACGTTATTGTAAGTACTTGACAAAATATGATGAAATGTTAATCATGATGTTGTAGAATGTATTCTATTTTATTCTTGTTATTTAGTTATATTGCCCCTTGATCTTTTGTTTAATTTGTTTAATTGGTATATATATATATATATATATATATATATATATATATATATATATATATATATATATATATATATATATATATATATATACATATTACGAGTAAAAATTGTTCAGTTATAATATATGTTTATTATAGATTTTTTATAACGTCAATATAAATTAATCCCTTATAAGTAAGTAAGTAAGGAAGTAAGTAAGTAAGTCATTTTTATTTAAGCGCTTTTCTAGACCAGGGTCACAAAGCGCTTAAACAATCAAAACAATACTCAATAAAGTATATACTTTAAGGGCAAGATAAAACTGATAACACAACAGGAGTCCCAGACAATCAAGGAAAAGCCTGAACAAATAAAAACGTAAAATAAAAAATAAAAAGTATTTAAACAATGTTTTAATTTCTTAATTTAAGAGATTAAATATCTTTGAATTATAGCAATTCTTTTATCGAAGAAGGTATACAACTGTTGTTTTTTTTAAACTGTAGATTTAAAATATTACTATTGAAGGCTAGTAAAACACCACTTCTTAAACACAATAAATTAGTTTTCTTCCTTGTTATGTATATATGATAAAAAATCCACTTCAATTATTTTTCATAATAAATCTGTTATGGTATATATATTATTAAACATTATTCTTTAACATGCTTTTAAAATGACAATTATTTCAGTAGAAATATCATTAAAACATAGCTCACTAATGATATTGTATGACATCCTGGTAAGAGTGTGATAATAATATAAAAAAAAGGATTGTGAAAAAGGGTTCAGCAAGTTTCATCTTATACTGAAATATACTTTCTGCAGCTGGAACAAGTACCAGCCAGGCGACTGAGGACAGCAAAAGAAAGTCGCTGTTGAAAGATGGCAGCTGGATCAGGAGACCTGAAGAAGAGGATGAGGCTGTTGAGTGAGTTTTTTCACCTTATGCACTTACTCACACACAATTTAAAATATTGCAAGGTGTGTCTACTATCGTCAAAATGATCTCCGCTGTCGCATTCCTTTGCTAAATGTTACAAAAATTTGACCTCTCTCCCTTCCCTTTCTCTCGCTCTCTCTGTAACAGCCGTGACCCAAATTTTGGCAAAAGCATTCTGGGCCAATACAGATCCACTGAAAGTATTGGAAGGTAAAACTAAACTTTAATTATATTTTTCAATATTCCATTAAAAATGATTTCATTATAGCTCTGGGTCTGATGACTTGAAACCCACGTCGCCAACATCTGTGCAGGCTCTCTCTCGAAGGTCAGTGTTAATAACTTATGTTTTCAACCATATTTTTATACCTTAAATTTTATGTTTTTCGTAGATTCACTGGTAGTACGGATGATTTAAAAAGGTCAGTATTTTCTACATAAAAAAAGAATGCTTACGTATTTAAAAAACACTACTTTTACTTTTTGGTTTATTTTGCCTTAAATTTGGTAATTTATTCTTATATCTATACCTGTATTAAAATTACACGGTAAGAGAAAACAATGATTGTGAGAACTAGCTGATTGGACAATTTTTAACTGACAATTTTCTCATGAAGTCAGACCATTGAGTCTAAAAGATTGAATCGCATCAGCCAGTTGTCAATTTAAAAAAAACGTATTCAAATTAAAAAACAAACAATTTACAGTTGAAAACAAATCCCTTTTCAACAGCTTCTATCTATTATTATTATTATTTACATGTAGGTAATCTTAAGCTTAATGAATAAGATTAAACTACCAAAAGATGAACAAAAATCAGGTTACATTTTAAGGTAACTTGACTGCTTGAGACCTTGGCTCCTGTCAGGGGTTTAAGTGATGTCATCTGCCATCTAAGATTTTATAGTATTGTATCAAGGACATTATTTCTTATGATGAAATGAATTTGCTATACAAATAAATGATTCTTATTCTAGTTTTGAGTTTTGGACATGGATAAATTGTTTGTGTGCTTGTTGAAAGAAATGCCAAAAAGTTTAGATTTGAATTTACGATTAAATTGGTACGTGCAGTTTGTGATTCAAAATACTTCAATTAAAAGTTAGGCTCCTTTAAAAAAGATAGCGTCACATGTTAAGAGTCACTGTTTTGTTGGTTTTACAAATTTATCCAATGCATTTTCCTTTCATTCCAAACAGTCCTACTGAAAGCAGGACGTCCTCTACCTACACCAGAAGGTAAATAATCAATACATTTACATTTATATGTCGAAATGTATCTGCTCACGTTTGTCTTTTTACGTCAACTGCTTCATGTCTATGATAAATATAAGTATATTAAAAAAAAAACATATTTGAACTTTCAGCAGCAAGACCACCACCGTGACCAACGATGCCAAAGTCTCAGAAACTACCATCACCACCACCCAGAGCCTCAGGTATCAGATGGTTCAACCACAACTTCAGTCCTTCAGTTCATGACCTCAGGTTTCTTCCAGGTCACCCGGGATCAAGTCTCCCACCAAGACCGAGACCTTCTCTGAGCGAGTGCAGTCGTCCAGCAGAGGGTAACTGTTGTTTTTGCTTTAATAACTAATACTAGAAGATGCTTTTTTTAAAGCCTGGAAATGTGAATTTTCCGCAACAATATTCTGTATCTGTATTAATGTTTTCAGTACAATGTAAGATAATATATATATATATATTTTTAAACAGACAGCAGTTTGCATACTCCCCCACCAGGACCACCAGAGTGTCCGAGACAACTACGACCAGTGATAAAACGTATATGACGTTTAACCTTTTTATTTATTTATGCAATCATTTGATGTATTTATATATTTCTTTTTGTGTTTTTTTAATTAAATCAAACGTCTCCTTTTTTCAGTGCGGAGGACAAACTTTACAGCAGCCTCATCCCCTCAGCTATCAAAGATGGAAGGTGATTTTATTTCTTTTTTTTATACTATAAAACTCTTTTGTTTTATTTGTCTCCAACATTCTTCTCTAAATGTCTCCGACATCCTAATTTCTTTTTGTCCAATTTATAGATTTCTAACTCTTTTAATTGTTAATGGTCAGATTTGATTGAAAGTTGATTTTTCTTTTCTTTTAAAATAAAGAAGCAGCACAAGAACTGAGACCTACTCTGTGAAGAGCAGCAGCAACAGGTGAGTTTTCACAACTATTGTGATTGAAATCTTAAACAGCCTTCAGAATCTTTGGTCACTGTTGTTTTTTTTCACCAATCTTTTACAAACGTATAACATTTGCAATTTGTGTTTCCAGATTCAGAAACTAATGACTTCATAAAAGGGTCACAAAAGCGTCCCAGACATTATGTATCGAGACAAGCTACAATGATTTAAAAAATAGAGAATAAAATCAGGTTATGAAATATGGTTCAAAACCAAACAACTATTGTTTAATATATTTATTTGAAATGTTAATGCACTTTTCTATTCGTGTCAGAATCTGAACGTTACATAATATCTGTGATCTTTGTCTTTGATCCCCGTCAAATATTGACAGTATCAGTGTATTATTTCTTAGTGTTTTTCAATATAAGAACAAATAGTTTGTTCATATATTTACACACAGTAACCCGCAGTTACCTTAAAGACCGCCATCTAGTGGGCTCTGAAAATGAGGACAACTTGTCATGATGCTTCATCACTCCATCACTGGAGGCCCAGACCTTTCTTTTGAAGTATATCAGTTCTATCAAAATATTGAATGGTTGAATTAAACATTTATTTTTATTTTTGTTACCTATTTTTCTGCATTTAATTATTTTATTTGAATCAATGACTTATGAATGAAATAATTTGATTATTCAAATGGCTGAATTTTCCTTAATCTAAAAAACTTGACTTTACTTCTAAACATAAAGTTTGATATTTTAATTCCAATATTTCAAAAATATTCTTTCTAAATTCAACCTTTACTTGTAGCCTTTGTTATTTACTATTTAAATGTTTGTTTTAGTGCCATCTTACCAGACTCATTCAAACAAGCACTGATCAATGTGATCGTCTGTCCATCACATGATTGGCTGAAAGTTCGATCAAGTAGCTCGCTACTCTGTTGGTATTGTCTGGTGGCGCTAGAACACCAACATTTTTATATTGAATTTAATGGGCTACGAATAACAAAATATTGAATTTAGAAAAAATATTTTTGAATAATTGGAATTTAAATATGAAATGAAGTGTAAAAAAAAATCATTCAACTAAAAAAACAAAAATTCAATTTTTCTTTATTAAATTATACGGTACTTCAATATTAATTAAATTAATTGGATTTTTTCCATGTTTACTCCAACTCCTAGCTTCTGTATGACGATGATGTTTCTGTACGTCCATCATGCACGCTAGTATTACTCATGATATTCATCTATTTTCCTTCTCTCACGCAGGGATGACGATATACCCTTCGACTCAAACCTGAACAAGTCCAGCTGGGATGGTGACAGGTGACTCCACGATCACAAATGAAATCCAAAAACGACACTTTCCTGAGTTAAACATGTAATAAATGTCTTTGCAGCAAAATCAGCACTGAGACAGTGACTGTGACCAGAAGCACCAACGGGTGAGTGGAGGCTCTAATGCATGTGAGTGATGTTTAATTAACTTTTTATTAACTTTTTCTTTTTCTTTTTTGCTGTTTCAGGGACAGCTTCAAGAGCACCACATCAACAAGGAGGCCATCAACGTGAGTTTTTTTTTACAGCTATTTAAAGCTCATTATTTTGTCTTATACTGACATAAATATATCAAAATGTGTGTTTTCTAGAGCTGAAGATGAACTGTACGACTCCCTGCTGCCAAGAGCTATCAGCAATATGTGAGTCTGTGTGTGTGTGTGTGTGTGTGTGTGTGTGTGTGTGTGTGTGTGTGTGTGTGTGTGTGTGTGTGTGTGCACAGGGAATCTGTTGACAATTTATGTGTGTTTTTATGAATATTAGAGTTGAAAGCCCACCGTCTCCACCCTCCACCCAAACCAGCAGGTAAACAGTGCAAACAGAAGATATCTACCGGGATGGTGGATGCTTGGTATCTTGGTTGCAATACTTCAGAGCATATAATGAGCTTGAGCTTGGGGGTCTTATTATCTTTTTTGGACAGCAGGTGTCAGTGTTATTTTTTTTTATTTATGGCTAGAAAAGGTTGAGCCACAATAAGTAACTGTGAAAATCACATTTCTTTTTTTTAATCATGTACTTTAAATATGCTTTTTGAAATAGATATTATATGTCATTTTTTTTGCTGTCATCTGCAAAAGTAGCTTAAATTGTCTGATACATTAGAATCTGTACAACTTGTTTCATTGATTTGAATATATTGTTATAATTCAATAAACGAATATCTTTACTACATAAATTATTTATAATACTTCACATCTAATTTTTTGTTTTAGTTTTAGTTTAGTAATGAATACATTGAAAGGTTGAGTTGTTTTTGTGAACTAATTCAATTCAATAATTTGAATACAAATATGATATACTATCATGTCTCTTGTTACAAAAAGTGAATTCACATCTGATGAAAACAACAATAAATATAGGTTTATGTTTCATTTGACATTTCAAGTTGATATTTACTTATCTTGTGTGAAAAATATTATATCCTGGCTCACTTTTTTAAAGGGTTTGGGTTCCACTGCAGTTTATTTTTCTTCAGAGCTTCCATGTCTCTTTTTGTGCTTGCTTTGGTGTTTCTGCAAAGACATTAATGCAATTTTACGTGCGACTTTATACTGACTTAACATTGAACTGTGTGATTTGTTAGCAGCTACAGCTCTTACAAAGAGGATCTTCCCACCACTCGCACCAGCTCCACCACCATCAGCAGCAAACCTGGGTATGAAAACCTACTTTATATATTTGTTTCAGCTTCTACGTTTATGTTTTGACGTTTGATATCCAGGTCTCTTGTCGATGACTACTCCAGTGAACACAAATCCTACTCTTACTCCAGGCCGAGCAGCACGTGAGAAATGTTTCATTTGAAAGTGCGTCGTATCACATGAGTTGTATTTATAAGTATTTCATGATTACAGGTACGAGTACAGCAGCATCACTACTCCCACCGACTACAGCAGTCTCTCCAGCACAACCGAGTACACCAGCACTACGTACAGGAGGTGATCGATAGACATGATCATTTATTACTGGTTTAAAAACTATACTGTCGATACAAATGATCTTTTATTATAACAGCAGGTCAACAGCCGATGACACTGACTCTGGCTACACCAAGTCCACCACCAACAACTCTCTGTATTCCCAAAGGTAAGAAAGTAAATACTTATACAGGCACTAAAACTGAAAATCAATCCGATTCCTTCTTACTAGCTTAGCATTAGCACTGATTCAATCTTGATATCACCAAATCCACGTAAGTTAACAGGACTTATTGAGAGTCTATGAAACATTTATTCTATTTTTAAATACATTTTAACTATTCAATTGAGTTTTGGAAAGAACATTTCTGATGCAACAATGACCCTTTCAGAATAAAAGCATCTCAGAGTTAATTTAAAGGGAGAGAAATATTAAAATTAATACAATTGGGAATTCAATCTTAAAACAAAGATTACATTAAAATGTAAATTAAATATAATGTTTAATATATGATCGTAAGAAGTTTTACTTATTTCAAAATACTATATCCATTTGTGTGAATCTTTGTTCTTTAATGCATTTTATGGCATTAAAACAAACTAAAATAGGTTAGGTTAGGTAGAACTTTATTGATCCCTCAGGAGGTCTCCTTCAGGAAATTGTTTTTTTTCCAATTAGACAAAACAATACAGCAATTATTCATAAAAATAAAAATAAAAATAAGAACAAGAACAAGAGAAATAAAGAGAAAGAACAAAAGTTCAAAGTAAAAAAACTGTGAAAGATTCTCACCCACATGCTTGTAAGAAACATTTTTTACATAATTATGAAAATCCCTTGTCACATTCAGGGCTTGAAAAAAATAAAAATCAAACACTAGTAAAACATTTGTATACATATATACATACACACAATCATAGTAAAATATATTGACAATACATATATAGTACAGGGGATAATTATACATATTTAAATAATAATATAATAAAATAACATTAAAAAAGAGTAACAATAATGGAATAATATATTTTTAAAATAATAATATACATACATATGACAGTAAAAGAGATTTAACTAATTTCTTCCTGATACAGGCCAGTGCTTGAGAAGGACTTGTGCACCACCTGCAGGAAGCCGTTCACCGGTGATGCCAAGATGATTCTGGATGACGTGAAGATCAACTGCCATGCCACCTGCTTCAAGGTAAAAATAAATATTGATACTTCAAAATGACAACTACGTCTATAGATAGAAGTGTGAATCTCTAATGATAAATAAATGAAAAAAAAAGATGGTGTGAATGTATTGTGTGTTTTCCAAATGTTTCCCCTCACTCATATATGTGTGTTGTTGACAGTGTGAGGTGTGCAGCCACTCTCTGGCACACCTGAAAGCCGGTGACAGTATGTGGGTCTACAACCGCCTGGTGCACTGCGAGCCCTGCTTCGAGAGCATCCGAGGTAAAGCCGTGACACAGATGTCACCATTTTTCCTCACATTTCATTTGTATCGATTGACAATTTCTTGTTTCATTTCGCTTCAGACAAATGGAGACGCTGAGAGCGTCTGCTGGAGCTTACAGTGGAGGACGAGCGTGTGATCAAGAGCAAAATGAATCATTTATCTTGTGTTATTGAAGAAAACACAAACTTGTTATGGTGCGTTTGGAAAGTCGGATTAGACTCGTAATTGATAACGAAGTGAGCAGTGATATAACTTTCTAATCACATTATAATTTGGATACAATCTTTCTTATATTCTTTGTAGCCTTGGGGGAACCCTTGTTTGTATTGGGGAATGTGTGTTATTGGGCCGGGGCTTTTTTTCTTTGTGCAATAAAAGCATTACTCTTTGTGGATATGTTTGTAATCGTAGTCACTCGGGGACGATCAGAGCTCTCTGTGCTCTGGTGATATCATAATTATAATTATTGAGCATGTTGACAGAAATACCAAGTTCTTCCTAGTTGTCTGTGTGATATTAGGAAAGTGTCATCAAGTGACATGACAGTAAAATATATTTTAAGAAGACACATTTTTCAGCCCTAAAAACAGACATATAAGTCCTATAATGTTTTTTATTTTATTTATTATTTATCTATCATATTTAGCGCCAGTCCAATAATTATTTAAAGGTCAAACTTAAGAGCTATTTCTAATGCTAATGTATATAAATATTTGCAAATAATAGAGAGTCAAGGCCAAGTAGATGTTTAACATTTAGCTCTAAAAATATATAGGGTCATTGAAAAAGTAAGCAAGTAAGTAACTATTATTTTCAAATATCTTTTACAAGAACAGGGTCATAAATTGCTTTAGCAACAAAACAATACTCATTTTAAAAATATATAGAAATTAAAAAACTTTGAAAGACCAAGACGACACGGTGACAAAAAAAAAGTTAGTTTTTTTAACGAGGATGTGGCACCTGATATATATTATATATATATTTAACATTGTTAAATGGATTAAGTAATTAAGTAAGTAATTTGTATTTATATTGCGCTTTTCCAGACCAGGGTCACAAAGCGCTTAAACAATCAAAACAATATTCAATAAAGTATATACTTTAAAAGTCTCAGATAACACTGAGAACAACACAGGAGTTCCAGAAAATCAAGGAAAAGCTTGCACGAATAAAAACGTCTTAAGATGTTTCTTGAAAGAGTCAGTAGATCCATCATTAATGTTTGTTTTTATATTTATATATAGTATACATATATATATATATATATATATATCGGACATGTTCTTTTCCAAATAATGTACATTTGTTTTAAATTGAGTATTAGTTTAATTGAACATGTATTTTTGGAAAGAAATACCGACCAAACATGGAAAAGTATGTCAATAATAAGTGATGCAGAATATGAACGTGATGCCGGACTGTCGGATAAAATATCGACAATATTTATAATTATTATTATAATACATGAAAATTATTATTATTATTGTTGTTGTTGTTATTTATTTATGTATTATATCATAACAACAATAAATAAAATATAGTTTTAATAATCCTCCAGTTTTCAGAATTCCCGTCAGCATCTCCTCATAAAAATAATTATTATTGTTATTATAATACATGAAATTATTATTATTATTATTATTGTTGTTGTTAATTATTTATGTATTGTATCATAACAACAATAAATAAAAAATAAAATATAGTTTTAATAATCCTCCAGTTGTCAGAATTCCCGTCAGCATCTCCTCATAAAAATAATTATTATTGTTATTATAATACATGAAAATTATTATTATTATTGTTGTTGTTATTTATTTATGTATCATAACAACAATAAAATAAATTATAATAATTGTTTTAATAATCCTCCAGTTGTCAGAATTCCCGTCAGCATCTCCTCACTTCCGCAGCGGTGGTGTGATGGGAGTCGAAGTCTGCGCCGCTGACCAATCAGGAGGCGGCTCTCTAGACGAGGCAGCATCCGTGCGACTGTGTTTGTCTCCACAAATCTGGACACACACTCACACACTCACACACACTCTCTCTGGACCCTCAGCAGGCCTCGCGACCACCACCGTCTCCCAATGTGCTTCTCCTCCCCCGATGGACGCTGTCGGGCTGGACCATGGCGGACATTAACGGCAACGAGAAGCTGAGCTCGGCGGAGCTGGAGGTTCTGAAGCTGCAGGAACTGGTTCGGAAGCTGGAGAGACAGAACGAACAATTGCGGACTCGCGCGAACGCCGTAAACAATTGCTCGGTCACCCCCCTCCTCCTCCTGCAGACCTCCTTGTTGTCGCCGGGTGGGGAGTCTTTCTCGGACAAACACCCGGTTTCTCAGACTCACCCGAACCCCCGGGGGACCCCATCTCCAGCCGAGGAGCCCATCGCGTATTTCCAGCCCAGCTTCGCGTCTCCAGAAGCGGCCAGCGAGGAGGAGCTCGAGGCTCCTGAGGCTCCTACTGTTCTGGACGAGTTGGAGGTCCTGGACTTGGACGTGGTCCTCCCCGATGGAGACCCCGATAGCTGGTAAAACCTCCTTCAATATTTGATCACCCCAAATAATCCGAGCCAAGAACTACAATCTTTGTTTGTCTCTATAATTGACATCCAGGAGCCATTAGCTGACATTGAGTATGTTGTTGTAACTGATCACGTTATTGATTATGGGATTGATTTTTTTAAGGTTGAAGGTCCTTCAGATTCTCCACAACAGTTTGTATTCACAGGTACTGCATCATGGTTTATCCGGTGACTTTTATTGTTCTCTCTACAAGATGGGTTTTTAAACTGGTCATGTTATTGGGGGCCACATGTGTGTTATTGTAAAAATTGTCATCCATTGTGATCCATCAGACAATCAAGGGTTTAGATTTACAGTATTTGTGGTTTTAAAATGAAACTCCACACTAACATGGTTTATTTGTTCATTTCAAACCATGTTATCTAATCAGGATATCCCAGTTAAATATGGCTTGATGAATGGTAAAGTAAATCACAGGGTTGCGTTTCATATATTTACGATATATTGACATATATTAATATATTAAAAGTTGGACATAATAGTTTAGAGCAGTGGTTATTAAAAGTAGGGACCTCCCTGGTGGAGCGTTTTGTTTTTTTAATAATTTGCTCTGAACAGTACTTAAAACACATTTGTTAATAATCGTATTTGCTCAATAAATACTCAAAGGTAAATAAAAGTTGATGTTTCTATATATATTTTGTAACATTTGCTGTGTTTTGCAACGAGGGGCCAAAGGCTAATGGGGTTTGGGAACCCCTGGTTTAGAGTACCCCGTGAACAATATCTTGCTAAATTTAAAGTGAACGTTACAAGACTTAGGGACTGTCACATGGTACAAATTTTAACTTCGAATCAAATCTTGAACTACACATCGACAAATAAAGGTTTATTGTATCTCTTTTAAGATGCAGACATTGCAAATACTTTAGTTATTATAGGTCAAGTCTGGGGACAATACAAACTTAGACGAGAAAAAGACAAAACAATTCATGCAAAAGATTGATACTTGGTTGAGAAGTTTTTTTGTTCCAGATTCAGGGTTTACCATAAGAGATAAGCAAAAAATGAACAATAAAATAAATCACAATAATAATATTATTGCTACTACTAATAATAACAATAAAGTGACATCGCAATACCACTGTTTTTAATCAGTGCTCCAGGTTAATCGTATTATCTGGGTAAACAGGAGGGGGCTCAGCACACAGCCGAGGCCAAAAGTTTGTTCGTAAAAAAAAAAAGGGTTTAGTAGTTAAAATAAAGGAGTTTGGAGCACATTCTATTGTTATCATTGAAATAACATTGAATCCGTTCACTTATGAACAAGAGAAGACGATTTGCGATGTCTGGTCTGAAGAGATATACATTCAGCCTCCTTGGGTTTCATAGTTGGTTTGTTCAGGTAGAATTCTGAAACATCTCACCGACATACACTGCAGGATTTGAGTAGTGGATTTTTGCAAAAAATGTTGCAGCATCAGCCATATTTCGCTAGATGTTTTATTGATCTTTCTCTGAAACAAGCTGACAGTTCGAGCGATCAGAAGGGACTGATTAATATCCTGCAAACTAAACAACACATTTTGCTGGGAACATCCTCTTAGAAACAAGTGAGTGTGCAGAGTAAGAAATATCGACCCTGCAGGATCTCTGAACCAACAGAATGCAAGTGCACTTGTGTGTCCCGGTGTGGACGACTTTTATTCTTGGTATCTGATGACTGGCTACTGATGCAGTGATACACACTTTCTGTGTGTGCGTGTGTGTGTTGGATATGAGTTGAAGTAGCACAGAAAATAGAACCAACATCCACCCGTGGTGTTAGCCTCACTCCATTGAACACATCTAATCGACCACAAAGTTCAAGTTGTACTCTGACCCAGTTGCCGAATAAAGAGACTGCTCAGTTGAGACGGATACATGCGCTGGAAATTATTTATAGTGTCGCTCTTCCTGGTCGTGTTTATTACTCAGAATAATTATAGTTTTTGTGTGATATAGAAATATTCTAGCCTATCCAAATGTCCGCTTTTTGGTTCGTATGATAGTTTGGGATATTCTTAATTTGTAATTTGTGAACTTATTTGTTAACTCTCCTATTCATTTAAAATGTTATTACTATCTATTTCTAGACTTGTCACTACTAACCCTTGATGCTATTCACTATTGTAACAGTTTATTTTCATGTCTAAACAAGAAGGATCTGTCTCGCCTGCAGTTAATACAAAACTCTTCAGCGAGAATTCTGACCGGCTCTAGTAGAAGAACTCACATTTCCCCGATCATTAAAACTCTTCACTGCCTGCCAGTTTCTTTCAGGATTCATTTATAAGATTCTGGTTCTGACTTTCAGAGTTATTCATGGTCAGACTCCACCTATTGGTATTGAGACAATCAAATTTGCATCAGTGCATCATTATTTACAATTTTTTTGGTCTTTTCAAAAATAAAAAATAAAAATTTAGAGCCAGATTTGGCTCCTTTGGGACTTTATTAACCCCTTGCAGGAATTAAAATAACGGTTTAAAAATAAATGTGAACTGATCTCGGCCACAAATAGATTCCAAGGACTGCACTTTGCCTAAGTATGCCCCAGATCAGAAGTGACTTAACTATTTTTATAGAGGGCCACCATTGAAGAAGTTAAACTGAGCGAGGGCCACAGTTGAACATTCACATCATAGCAAAGGTCGTCTTATGTTCATCTCAAGTTAAAATATAAATAAATATTGGAAAACATTTTGTAATATTAAAGAGTAAGTTGTGAAGGCAAGAATCGGGCAAAACAATATGTATCATGTATATGATGCAATATGTTGCAATATATCATTATACTGTTGTAACAACAATACAGTATATTTGTAGTATTGTAAGTAAGTAAGTAAGTAAGTAATATTTATTTATATAGCGCTTTTCCAGACCAGGGTCACAAAGCGCTTTAACAATCAAAACAATACTCAAAAAAGTATATACTTTAAAGATCAAGATAATACTGAGAACAACACAGGAGTTCCAGAAAATCAAGGAAAAGCCTGAACAAATAGAAACGTCTTAAGATGTTTCTTAAGACATTAAGACATTCTTAAGATATTGTATGTGTAGTTGACTCTAGTGTTGCAGAAATTATGGAAAATATGACTTTTGATTCAGTCGTAACTTCTTTCATTTGTGTTGAAAACAAAACATATCCAAACATAAGCTTTTAAAGATACTGGAGTCGACTGTATCCTCTCGTCCTCAGTCATTCCTGTGGGATGTCGTGGGATTTCTTTTGTTCCTTAAGCTGCGGATGGCACATAAATCTTAACTTAAAATATTTGCATTTGAAAATCTAAAAATACATTTTATTCTATACACACTTTATTGAAATATAAAGCATAAGAAATTAAATGTGATTTGAAATATGTTATCTAAAAATGATAGATAAAGTGCTGTTAAATATCGATAAAAAAAACAGTTTTTTCATTTTTCTTTAAAGCTTTTCATGAAAAGCTTGCGTCACTTTTGAAAAAGTTTGTATTTTACAAATTAAGAAACACGTGTATAACATTCTTTGGTTAAATAAAGACAGTTTATCATCAACCAAAAAATAGCTTTTAATATTTAGGTATTAGCATCAAGGGTTAGTAGCTTCCCTTTGTTATGTTTTTTGTGTGTACATTTGTTATCAAGAAATTTGCATTTTACATTTTTGGTTGAATCAAACAGTTTATAATGGAGACAACGGGCCACAGGAATTCTCCGGTAATGGCCCCCATGCCTGCGTTAGGTATAAAATTATTTATAGCAACATTTATAGGAATGAAGAGGTGCTGATCCTCATCTTAGCCATTCGTTTTCTGGATTTGGGTTGTTCCATGACACAGTTTTCATGCATCTTCCAAATTTACTAATAAATTCTTTGGACCATATTGTGCTACTCTGCCGGTGCAGCTATTTTAAAAGTAGCTATTTTGGGATGTCGTAGAGCTGCTGTCCTGTACATGACTGCTGCATGGAGATGAAAAACCTCAGCATCACGGAGGATTTAACTGACACTTGTTTTTTTATTCCAGGCTTTATGCAAGTCCCAAAGCTAAGCTGCACGGCGAGCGAGGCCTGAGTCCTCTGCAGTGGTGCCGGCAGGTACTGGACCACCCAGGACCGGAGGTGGAGCTGGCCAGGATGACGCTGTGTCACCGACTTGACCAAGGTAGCGTGAGTTTGCAGATGAACTACATGAGAACATCTGTCTCTCTGGTATCATAATCCCAGACACATGTTGCACAACGTGCATCGTCAGTGACGCTGCACTCTATCAACTCTTCATCCGTTCCATCAGTTTTGTATGTAAAACATGTAAAACACATCTATTTATGCAGAACATTTTTACAATACAAAATATTACCAGCTATTAAATTGCAGAAAATACTTAAGTTGACCTAAAACAAATGTTTGCATATAAAATATGGTTTATTCAAATTATTCTTTTTAACTTAAACATTTATATGTCTGTTTAATTCTTCAAAAATGGCCCAAAATGTAATAAAAAGGTTTTAATTTTAAGACATGTTCTTATGTCACTTTTTTTATGAATTATACTCATTTCTTGTTCTGAAATGTCTTTGAAAGTCAAAATGTAAATATAATATGATATAAAACTGATTCATTCATAATCTTAGAGCAGATTTTCATTCATTTTATTCTTAAAACTATCCTCTGAATATATATATATATGCATGTCAAGATAAAGGAGCAACGATACTATATATTGTGATACTTTAGAAAAAAGGAAATATGTTTGCTGAAGTCGACTGTATCCTCTCGTCCTCAGTCATTGCCGGGATATGAAAGGATTTATTGTTACTTTGAAACTATTGTGGAAAAAGTTGCATTATAGATGGATGTGTGGATGGACTTTATGAATCCCTGGAGATCTCCTTCGGGAAATTAGGTAAAAACAATATATAACATTTAATAATATATAAATATAAACTGGTTACTCCGTCACAGTGGGGCTGCAACCTATCCCAGCTACATAGGGCATTAGGCAAAGCGCACCATGGCCATAACAATGTATTATTATCTTCTTTTTTTTTTTACTTTTAATGCAATTATGATTTTTTACAATTTCAAAATCATTATCTCTGCAGTCTACATCAGTGAACACGAGCTGAATATTACAAAGTCAAACTCAAACCCTTGCAGGAGCCAAGGTCCTAAGCCAGTCAGACAGTTAGATGTGTCTGTTATGCATGGACATAACATGGACACCTGCGTCACGACAAAAAGGATTCTATTGATAGACAAGTTGAAGGGTATTTTCTCTGTAGAAAATAAGGTTCTTATATAATGTTTATGGCTTGTCTTACAAGAATCCTGGAGTGAGCCTCGTATGTATCCTTGTGATTTACTTCATAAACTACGAGGCCCGTCTTGTCGAGACATGACACTGAAGCTTCATAAATCTTAGCAGGACGCCCGTGATATTCACTAGATACGCTCTGGTGCTCGACACGTTCTGGCTTAACGGAGAGAAGTGGTCTCCATGGCAACCGGGCTTACATTAACAGTACAGAGAAGCGGAGCTGCTTCAAGAAAACTCGAGTCGTGTGGAGGCTCCGAGTGTGTGCCCCAATTCTAAATCCGTATTTTTAGATCAATTATTGATGCGCTGGAGATGTTTCTTAGGTTTCGGTTTCTTTGGTTGTTTTTTTTTCCCAGGGAAGGTTTGGCTCCTGCTCGGCCTTAGGGTCATGAATACTTTGCCTGTTCGGTCCGGCTGCTGTTATTCGTCTCACAAGCTTTGAATGCCGGTGTTTACTGGTGCTGCCCTAATTGTGTTAGGAATACCAAATGCTGCTCTTTGTGAGCTCGTCCACCAGCAAACAACACATGCTGTGTTTCTCAGAGCCTCGATCACGTCTGATATTAAACAAACAAACAAGCCAAAATATATCTGTAATATTGATCTGTTATTGATACACTAATATATTGCTTCCTCTATTTCACATTAGGGAACAATAAACCCTTCCATATACTGGCGATGACTGAGGACGAGAGGATACAGTCGACTCCAGCAGCTTTTAAAGCTGATGTTTGGATATATTTTGGTTTCAAAACAATTGAAAGCAGATACGATTTTGTCAAGAGTCATGTGGTCTTTGACTTCTGCAACACCAGAGTCAAGTACTCGACAATACTACAAATATATCCTTGTTACTACAGTATCACAATGTATCGTATTGCTTCTCCTGTATCATGATATGTGACGTATCGCAGATAAATCACATTAAATAATTGTTGAGATGATTTGTTTTGATATTGAAATTATTTTTATTTTTATTTATATAATATATATCATTCATTTATATAATATATAATATCTATATATGTATATATATACATATATATCTTGGGAAATGATAAAATAAGTAAAAAAAACTTTTATATAAACAAAAAATAATAAAAAAGTTAAAATGAAGTTTAATCATTTTTATATATAAATGTATTTACTGTAATTTATAAAAAATGTCAGAGAATAAATCTCGAACATATAGTTTTAAGTTATTATAAATTTAATTAATAATAAACATTAAACCAAAAAAAAGAAAGAAAAAATAGTTATTTAGGGATAAGTTGAAATACTTTTATTTGTTTATATTTGTATACATAAAAGCTGACTCTCTCCAGAGTTTGATCTGGATATAGAAAAGTAGACTAAATTGTGATTTTAATGTTGGCAATCTCTGCTAATCCCACAAATACCTGGTGTGTTCGATAAGCTGCTAGAAAATCCAAAACCTGGTCCTTTTCCATCCTCATCACATCCTAACCTGGATATTTACAATGTTAATACCTTACAATCCCGATTCTATTTTTTTTTTAACCACGTCTTTTTTCCCTCCATGTTTGTGGCGCAGCCAAGCGTTGGCGAGGCGTGTCGTCCGTCCGCCCGTACAGCTGCGTGGAGGGACTGTCGACCCTCAGCTGCCCCGTCCTGCCTTACTCCAAATCTGCTGCACTCACCGACTCCCCAGGTAACACATCATGACTTCACTGACAAGCTGCTCTATTTATAAAACTTAATGAGAGATTATTCAACTTTGACCCATAATACTATTGCCTCATAATCCTCTACATTGATGTGAGCCAGCTTTTTATGTGTCATCAGATTTTATCGCGTGTTTTGCTTTTATATTAATCCCACAAAAATGTTTCTATTCATGTTAATCTGTTTTATCCCGTTTCCTCAAAACCTTTTACCAGTTACACAGTTATAGTAACGTCTCTTGCTTTCAGCATGGATTTATAACTTAAAAACGTGTTCATTTCCCCACAAATATTTATTATTGTTCTGTTATTTTCATCTTGTAGGACACCCTAATACTTTCACGCTCTTGAATGCACCACAGCTATTCCTATTTTAATGAACGCACCACACCTTTCAATGAGATTCAGGGAAAGGATATTCATGGTGTTTCTTTAGTTTTCTTTTAATATATATTTTATTGACAAAAAGATGGGGAACATAACATCATCATTTTGATGTTATTCTTTTTTTTTCCGTAACACTAAAGGAGGTTACTGCATATAGCTTCAAAAAGTTAAAAATGAAGGGAACTTACTTACTTACTTAACGTAGTAAAATAGTAATAAAAATCACGCAAACACAAAAGATGCACAGTATTTTCGTCACCACCATGTTTCTTATGCTTAATCTGGTCTAGTACTTGTCACAAAAATAGACTACTGGCAAGGAAAATTAGACTAGGTTGCATTTAAAATATATATATATATATATATATATATAATAGACACTGTTGAATAACACATGTCAGCAGTAAAAGCTAAATTACATATTTACAATAACTATAACTTCTGGACTCATATAGTTATGTTTTATGTTTTTAATAGTTTTTAATAAGTCCATGAGCATATGGACTCTATAAACCTCTAACCATCCAGCCCGGACTAAACTAAACTGTGCGACTTGCCTTTTAATGAATATTGAAACCAGTTTGTCATGTCAGAAAACCTAATTCTGAGTCTTCTTGCCTCCTTTTTATTCTCGCCAGTTCCCTCGTCCGGTCCATCCGTGCTGCAGCCGTCTCTCCCCGTCAGGCCGAGCCACCTCCTCAGTGACAGAACGCCAACGTTCCTCTCCAACTCCCGTGAGTTTCACCCCTTCTTTCTGTTCCCCTTTTTGCTTTTACCGTAGACTTGAGCTGAAGGTAAAAACGTCCGTCTCTGTCCGCAGACATCGGTCGCCGCCATGCAGCCGTCAGCCCTCAGTCTTCTCTGGACAGCGAGGTCGGCGTTTCGGAGCTGGACGAGGACTCCATCAGTCTGGGGTACAAACTGCAGGACATGACGGATGTGGAGGTGATGGCACGACTTCAGGAGGAAAGTGAGTGAGACGCCGTCATGTAGAGCAGGGGCGGGCAAATACATTTCCTCAGGGGGCACATTATATACCGTGACTTATATAAGGGGCCGTCAAGCAAAATAAAAGAAAAAACAAAAGAAAAAATGAAAGGAAAATCTTCAATAAGCTTTAGTTTTATTCTGACTGTATATCATTCAATTTTAATATATATTTTATTTAAGGATTCTAAAAATGTAAAATCTATTAAATATAAACATTATTTAAATAATTATCAAAATAAAAATTCATCTATAATAATATAAACAAAAAGTATATAATTATAGAATAAAATACTACAAAAAATACAGTAACACAAATATGGTTGATATTGATGTTAATTGTCTATTTAAATTTGATTTAAACATTCAAATAATCTAGCTACTAGCTACTAACTATTAATAAAACACATTAGCATAACATATATCTTTTTTTAATATATATGTATAACACATATAACACAACTGTAATTTCAAAATTCTTTATTTCCTAAAGCAAAATATATTTTTAAATTAAAATAAAGTATATCAAACACATTTTGCCCTAAAAAAAAATGTTAAAATGTAATTTTAATACAAGTTAAATTTTTTAAATAATGGTGATAGAAATATTATTATATATATATATATATATATATATATATATATATATTATATTATTTTCTTAAAATTAAAAACATTACCAATAAAATATATAATCAAAAGAAATAAAAATCACTTTCACATGTGTAGCTGTACTAGTCGTACAATTGTTAGAAAGCCATCAGAAACATTCATAAACGGTCAGTGTTATAGTTTTATTTTGACATCACGTGGCCCTCACAGATAAGGATATGGAGGGCCACACTTTGCCCAGATCTAATCTAGAGGACTGTCTTGCTTGCGTACTCTGACGCTGGACTGGTCCTCCTCCAGGTCTCAGACAAGACTGTGCGTCTACCTCAGCCTCGGCCAGTCGTCGCAGCTCCAGCTTCTCCCTGAACTCTCTGAGACGCAGCGAGGTGGATCTGGAGGAGGAGGACGAGGAGGACGAAGGCTACGATCAGCTTCCTCCGCCTCAGCCACGACTCTTCCGCACGAGCTCCATGCAGCCGGGCGGTCTACGCCACTCGCACACCTTCTCCAGCATCAGAGACTGCAGGCGGAGCTCCACCTCCTCCCAGTTGTCCCTCAGCGGGCTCTCCGGGTACTCCAGCGGCAGCAGCTTCGGCTTGAATACGCCAGACACACCCACGTCGTACAGGAGCAGTGCGGGTGAGTTTTGAGTCAGGTCTATGATAAAAGTAATACAAATCTCAATAATATAAACACTACATTCTTGCACTCGCTTCTATAGTACATCATCTTTTGTTATTAATTTGTAATTATTGTTATTAACTAATTAAATTTTAAAAAACTAAAAACAGTTTTTCTTATACCAATATTGCTATTTTTCAATGTATTTTATTTGTTTTTTTAGCCTTTTAAATTCCAAATAAAAATGATAGAAATAATTGACATGATTGAAATAATAGTGTCACTACATTTTTGATTTAATTTAAAAGGCTACGAATGATTTGAAAATAATTTACACGAAGAGAAATTCTAATTCCAAAAGGTAAATGGTCCTTTTTCTATATTCTATTTTTTCTATAATTCCATATAAATTTTTTGATAATAGGTCCAACATTTTGACTTTAAATTTAAAAGACTTTTAACATTTTTTACACGTTGAGTTTGATATTTGAATACAAATCATTTCTCATTTTCTAAATTTAATTTGAAGAGTTTCTAAATTCGATACAAAAATGTAATTATAACAGTGCTACATAATATAATATTACATTTAAAAGGCTGTGTAATAAAAAATATAGAATTGAGGAAAAACAAAAGTTTTAATTATTTAATTAAAATATAAAACTCTGTGTTAATTAAAGGGTTTTAAATCGTCAACCTTTAAATTTACCCAATTATTCAATTAAATTATTGAAGAAAATAATGAAATTCTTAAAAAATAACCACATTTTAATAAAGAAAAGGACAGTTTTAGACATTCTAAATGTATTCTTCAATATTCTGATGTCACTGAATCCTCTTCTAAGATGAGAGGTTTGGTTCTGGGCCTGTGCTCAGTTTATTAGACTTTCCATCCTTGTACCTTGATGCTTCAACCAACCCCCGCTCCTGCTTCCTGATGCTTAGACAAGTTGCGCAGAAGCATGCCCAACCTGCTCCGAGCTCCCAGCATGCCGACCGTTCCTGACCTCGAATGCCTGACCTCCCCCATCAACCCACCCTCCCACGGTCCCTCCTCCCTGCCAATGGTGTCCTCCCTGCGAACCAGCCAGAGCTTTGACTCGTCCAATGGGCTCGTCCGTCTCCAGTCCTCCAGTAAGACCCCCAGTCCGTGTGGATGAAGCCGAACCTTGCTCCAAGTTCACTTCCCTCCTTCGCTTGTGTTACAGTTCCGTCTCCGGGTCAGCTCACCCAGCGGGTCCAGAGTGTGGGTAACTTCCAATCCGCTCTGCGGCCTCAACTCAAAGCGACCGCCTACGTCAGCCCCACGGTCCTGCAGGGTCCGACCTCCTTGTCGTCCTCAACCAGCCTCAACTCCATCCCCTGCAGCTCGCTTCCACCTCAGCCTCTTAAACCGAGCGCCAGTTTCGTACCGCAGGCCGTGAAGGCTCTCGGCGGGATGTCTTCCATCCCCCGGAGCTCTCTGCCTCGGCCCGCCTCCTTCGTGGGACTCAGTGGGATTCTACGACCGAGCAAACTCGCTCAACCTCGAAGGTGAGAACCTTCAGCTTAATTTATCCACGTTCATGCTGCCTCTGATATTTAATGCATCATAATGTCAGATTGAACATGTTTGTTTCTGTCTCCCCCTGGTGTTCAAACATTCTTATAACAATGTCACAGAAGCTAGCAACGCTGCCACATTCCAAATATGCATTTGTTTATAAAATAAGCTAAAGGCTCTTCCTTGCAATCTTACATCAAGAAACATTATTTTGTATTTATGGAAATGAAGGCAAACCGTCCCTGAGCCACTGCCGTAAGTTTGGTTGGCAGGTTGTAACAGTCAATGTTGTTGATTAAAATAACAGCAAGAGAGCTGATGAAAACAAATTATCAGAGAAAATATGAAAAACAAAGGTTAAATTGTGCATCGTGCTGCATTACAGGTCAAGAGGTCATATTATAGTGTTTAAAAAAGAGCTACTTCGACAGAAAATCACGTGGTTTAATTGGTAATCATTCATATTTATTTTCTATTAATGTGTGGCATGTGAGTGTCCTTGGAAATAATTATATATATATATATATATATATATATATATATATATATATATATATATAAGTTATAAACAAGCTTAAAATATATAGACTTATTTATGTTTTTCGAACAATTCTTCAAGTCCAGGCTTCAAGATGGACGTCATAAACGAGTATCATGGAGGTATTTGGATGTTTAAGTGAACTATCACTTTACGATCTTCATGACTTCCGAATATAAGTCATATTAGAAGACCGATAATTCAAACATATTTTTGGAAATACACAGAAAATATCAAAATGCAATTAAAACACGTTCAAGAAGGTTTTTTAATTGTTGGCCCTTAAAAACAGATGTCGTTTCAACTTTAATTTATTTTTTGCACTGTAAACATTTCACCTTATTGTGTGTTCAAATTAGGTACTGCTAGTGTTTTTGTTGTCTGTTCTGCCCCCTAGTGGTTCTTAAGTGTATTTCAGAATTCTATTTTTGCCATTATTAGTAGAGAGGGTTCCACTAATTAGGAATTTGTTTTGGTCCACTGTGCAACATTAACATCAAACATCAAACATTAAAGAATAAAAAAATGAAACATGAATTCAATCAGATTAAAAATGTACTATTAAAAATTACTAATTGGATATTTACAGTATATTTATTTTTGCAGTTTGTTGACTCCTCCCAAGAGCCTCACCGCCCTGAGTGCCCTGAAGGATGCGAGCTGGAAAGATGGCTGCTACTGAAGCCACACCTCGAGTTCCTGGGCCTCGAGCTCTGGCCGGACAGAGCCACTTCTGGACCGTGATCAAAGAGTGACTGTTACTGTTTTTTTCTAAAGCAACTTTGTGACGTGGAGCAGGTCCAGCAGGCTGGATCCTGTTTTTAAAAAACTACCTTCTGAAAACACAGAACGACACTTTGAAACCAACAGGCAATATGGTGGAAGTCTCTCGTTTAAATGTGACCTGAAAATTCTCTTTGCTCTTTTTTTTTGGTTGTGGTGCGTGTACATGATCACAGCTCACTGAAAGTATAACACTTTTGTACATGCTTTTGGACGATAACATGCCACTCATCTCACAAATATCATTTCTCTGTCGGATCGTCGTGTCAGATGTGAACCTGAAACTGAAGTTTTGTAACATCCTCGTGCCTGTGCGTAATTGATGTAACACATATTCATTTATATTTATGGAGCCCACCTCGCAGCACTTTCATCAGAATAATGAGTACACTGTTCTTTTCTAACGGGAAATTGACTCGACTTTGTTTGGCTAGTTTCTTTCCATCGTTCTTTACAAGAAGCCGACATTTTTAAAGTACGAAGAATGATCGTCGCAATGATATTGCACAAAAGTCCTCATGCTTTCTATGTAAAAGAAGAAGGGACGGTTTTTTTCAACGGAAATAAAGAATTTTGAAATTACAGTTGTGTTATTTTTACATATATATATATATATATAAAGATATATGTCATGCCAACGTTTTTTATTAATTGTTGCTAGATGATTTTAATGTTTATATCCAATTTAAATAGACAATTAACATCAATATATATCAACCATATCTGTATTTTTTGTAGTATTTAATTGTATAATTATATACTATTTGTTTATATTATTATAGATAATTAATTGGATGAAGCAATTTTTTATTTCAATGATCCTTTAAATAATGTTCATATTAGAATAGAATTGATCAATTTTCTTTAATTAAAAATATTAAACAACTTTGAATAATCTAAATAAAACAAATACAGTGTTAAACAAGTCAGTAATGGGATTCAATTGTTTGGTTTATTTTTAGAAAAAAGAAAAGAGTGAATATATTCTGTAACTTTAACAATGCACTGCTAATAGCTATGGCTAGCTTTACTTGTTAGCCGTAGCTGTTAGCCATAGATGTTAGCCATAGCCGTTAGCCATAGCTGTTAGCAAAGCAAGCTTGTTCGACAACTTTAAGTCATGACATAAACAGTGTCTTCGTTCCAGTATTACCTTTTCAGTTGAAAAGAGAAATACAAAAAGGAAGTATTATAAGAAAAAAAGCTTAAAAGACTGTTTAAAAATCTATAAAATGCAGCTTCACTTATGAACAGACAACTTGCTATCTTGCTAATAACAAGCCATGCAAATCAGGGAGAATCTTTCAGAATCCCTTGTCCTTTTTTTAAATTAATTTACAGATAAAATGATGAGCTTAATAATATCTGTTAACTGCTTTTAAGGTATGGAAGAGACGTGTCGGTTGTTTCTTTAAGTACAGTTACATATTATGTTGTAGACCACCGTACAGGATTAATATTTAACATGTGTTGGTTTTAAATCTCCTCAGCAACACTTTTCACAGTCATTGGGACACATTTCACGACGGTTGTGAGAGGTTTTGTTTTTTACAAGGAGATGTCCAACAAAGCTCAAGAGGTTTGTTTATATTTTCTAAAAGACTGACTTTTTTAGTGTCTTTATCTTGTCATTTAGGACGCCGTGGTCAACCCTAAAACTCTGAGGGATCTCTCTCGACAACTGGGGTTCGAGTGGATGGTCCTCGCATACGAGCTGGGCTTTGACAGAAGTGAGATTTGGAGGTTCCAGAAAAGATCTGCAGAAAAGCGTGTACAGGCAAGAGCCATGCTGGAGAACTGGTAAAAATGCATTCAAGAGAAATCCTTCTTCCAATGGAGGTAGTTTTGTTTCTTTATTATTCAATATTTCTGTGTAAAAGAAAACGATTTGATTACATTAAAATATTTTCAATTAAAAGAAATGTGTTTTTAATTTAAAAGGTTAATTTAATAACTAAAATATTTTCAATAAAACATATTTTTGCTTCAATCGAAAACAAGATTTTAAGTTAAATTAAAGTTAATTAAATTAAAACACAGAACATTGTCAATGAACAAGCAGCTTAAATAGAAAAACAAAACATTAAAGGTGGCATCAATACAAAAAAAGATATTTTCAATACAAAATTAGATTTTAATAAAATGTATTTCATTAAATAACAAAATAATATTTTCAATTAAATAAAATAAGTTGCTTCAATCAAAAACATTTTTTTTTATGAGAAAAAGTTCCTTTAATAAAAATCAATAAAATAAAGCTGCGACAATAAAGAACAACATATTAGTAAATAAAAGTAGGCTAAATAAAAAAAGTAATAATAATAACTCAATGACTATAACTATAATAAGGTTGCATCAATCAAAACAAGTTGTTTCTATTTTTTTTTTTTAAATTAAATAAATTATTATTTGTACTCTTATTATTTAATTAACTGTTTGTTTATTATATTTGTTCTTAAGAAGCTGTAATGGTGAAACAAATCTACCTCCATATCTTCCATGTGGTTTCCCAAAGTCAAGTTTCATAACAAGAACTATGTGACCTGAGCATAGTTTTGATTGAGTTCATCTGTTAACAATCCTCAGAGAAGAGGAGCTGAAAGACAAATTGTAGGGCGGCTTTATTGTCTCCACAATCCAAAACAAGTCATGAAAAACGTACAAGTGGGTAGTCATTACTTGTGTAAGTAATTGTTGTAATTATATGGGTCAAATCAGTTGCTGGTTCATTGTAAACATGTTTCTAAATGTGTCTTTTGCGTTTTTGCAATTGTAACATATTTGTCCTCTGGAGGTACGAGAGGTCGGGGGACAAACCCAACAAGACGAAACTGCTCCAAGACGGACTGGAACGCTCCGGTCGCAGAGACTTGGCGGAGAAGCTGCGTTGCCTTCACTGGGGTCAACAGAAGCTGAGCCGCATGGTAGAGCTGCCGTCTGCCTTCCCTTTCCTCATCACGGTCCACAAAACCATCCACAACCAGGAGGGGCTTCGCAAGATCAACCAACTGAACCGTAGATGCACCTGAGTCTGTGGGGGTCTCACAGATTAAACCTCTATTTATACATTCTTATGTTAGAATCACTTACCAAAGAAAGTATTTGCTTTGAATTAGAATCAAAGGTTTTAAAAATCATCACCAATTCTAGATCATTTTTTAAAATAAATATTTAAAAAATATCTAACAATTTATTATTATATTGCTAGTTGCAATGACCGAAAGCCAAACAAGCGAATTTGCCTAAGCTTTAGATGATACTCAATGTTTTATTGTGAATGAACACCACAAACTTTGCAAGATTTAATCATTTTCCCTCAGATATTTCACTAAGATAAAGCATATTATTAATAAACATATTTAATTCATATTACCCTCTATGCATCTTATCTTTATTTATTGTTGACATTTGTAATCTTCGACAAGTAAATGTACTGTGAGTGACATATTCTGGGAACATTAATATATATTCAATTTATTTTTTTGTTTGTTTATTTCAAGCTTTTGCGAGTCAAACGTGGATCTGACGTATTAATTCAATAGAGGTTTCCTGTCAGATAATGGTGTCAAGAAAATGCATATTTATTTCTTAACAAACATTTAATTCATTGTTAAAAAAAATAAAAATAAAAATAAAAAAAGAAGCCACGGCATGTACTGGTAAATCAATTCAATGCTCGCTTAATGCGTGAACATAAAATAATATACTAATGTGTGTTAAATACTGCAAAACGTGTAAATGAATAAGTATTAAATAAAAAAACAAATAATACAATTCACACTAAACAAAAACAAGATTTAAACATTGGGAAATAATAACTCACTGCCGGGAGCAGACGCTCGCCGTTATCCGTTAATTGACCCAGTTTCCGTCAGCCAATCACAGGCCACAACGCTGTTTTGCCAGGCGAGCGGAAGCGTGGGGAGGAAAGCTTCAAAATAAGATATGACAAAACTTTATTGTCAGGTTGCGGTGCGCTTTTAGTTCAAATGAACGTCTAACTAACAATAGGAGTACATATTTCGAATAAAGAAAGCGACATCTTTAATAAAATGGCGTGTTTAGCGGTGCGAAACGAGGAAGGAAATGAAGACACGTTTTATTTTGGCAGCAAAGATAACCGTTAACCATCTCCTGCTCGACGTTTTTATCTTGTTAGCAAATCCTCGCAAACACACACACAGCGGCTTCTACCGCCTTCTTTTTGAACTATCACGGATTCTAGTCCAACCGTCCGGGTGGATCCCGCAGAGTGTCATTACAAAAAAACAACACGTATGTACCTCCTCGCATGTGGACTGACAGGCGTGTGTCAGCCTCAGCTGTTTGACACATCAACATGGCCACCGTCGTGAGCAGCTTCGCCGGACCCGAGGTTCTGGAGAACGGCGATCACGCCCGGACTTTGCTGCGGGAGCTGAAGGTGCTTTACGACAGCCGGCTGCTGGGGGACGTCACGATCGGGGTGTCCAGTGACGACGACGACGATGAGGAGGGTCAGGGTCCGGGTCCGGGTCAGAGCGACGACGCCCGGTTCTTCCTGTGCAGCCGGACCGTCCTGGCCGCCGCCAGCCCGTACTTCAAGAGCATGTTCACGGTGGGTCTGAACGAGAGCGTCCAGGAGCGGGTGATCATCCGCGGGGTGGACGCCGAGTCCATGTCGGTGATCATCGAGCACTGCTACACCGGGAAGGTGAGCATCACCGAGGGGAACGTGCAGCGGTTGTACGCCGCCGCCAACATGCTCCAGCTGGAGTACATCCGGTCCGCCTGCTCCTCCTTCATGACCCGCAGACTGGACCTCGCCAACTGTGTAGGGATCTTAAAATTCGCTGACACCTATGACAACCCTGAGCTGAAGCAGAACGCGCAGACCTTCATCGCCAGGAACTTCTGTCAGCTGTGTCAGGGGGGGGAACTCTGTGAGCTGGACCTGACCCAACTGAAGGATCTTCTACTGCTGGACACGCTGGACGTGGACTGCGAGAGGAAGGTGTGTTTGGCGGCTTTGAAGTGGATCGAAGGGAATGCACCTCAGGAAAAGGAAGACGCCTTGCAGGCGCTCAACTGTGTGAGGTGGAACTTATTCACAGAGAAGGACAGGTGTTACCTGGAAGGGCTGATGGCGACGCATTTAATCGAGACATACCTGGAGTGTTTATTCAAACCGGGAATGCCCGTTACGCCTGAAACGCCGAAAAACAGGATCGGCGTGAGCGCCAAAGAGATGATCCTTTTCTTCGGCCTCCCCAACGACAACATCATGTGCTGCGACCCATACTCCGAGGAGCTGTATTTCATGGCCCCTCCTCTGGAGGACCTGAGTAACCAGGATTATAAACGCTCCACCATGGAGTCCTTGATCGCGTGCGCCTCCCCGGACAATAACCTCTACCTGGCGTCTCACCTCTCCAAGCACTTCTGGCTGTACGACCCGGTCCGGAACACCTGGCAGGAGCTGGCGGAGCGGCCTCTGGGTCGGATGCACTCGGGGATGGGCTTCCTCAACGGCCACGTGTATCTCCTCGGGGGGAGGAACCCGGTGACGGACATAAGGCTGAAGGAAGTCGAGTGCTACAGCGTCCAGAGGAACCAGTGGACCTTCGTCGCTCCTCTGCCTCACTCGCTGGGTAAGATGCAGGTGGTGGCTCTGAACGACCACCTGTACGTGGTCAACAAAAGACGGATGCTTTGCTACGACCCGAAGAGGAATCGTTGGCGCCACTGCGGGTCGCTGCGCCGAGACAAGCTGCACAAGGCCTGCGTCTTCCAGGACCAGATCATCTGCGTGTGCGACATCCCCGTCGTCAAGGCGTACAACCCCACCAGGGGGGAGTGGAGGAGGTTGGGCGACGTGCCGATCGACAGCCGGGCGTTGAACTACCAGGTGATCCAGCACGACAACAAGCTGCTCCTCCTCACGCAGACTCTGCTGCAGCACAACAAGAACCGAGTGCTGATCCACGAGTACGACCCGGGGAGGGACGCCTGGAAGAACATCATGGCCGTGCCCGTCTCCACGCTGGGTCCGGTGTGCGTGTCCACCCGGGTTTACCCGGCGTGCCTCGGCTCGATGCACAGTTTCTCGACCGAGGAGGACGACGACAGCGGGTCCAGCGCCGACTGGGACCTGGACGGCTTGACGGACGCGGAAACCGAATCCGGGAGCTCCAGTTCCTTCTCGGATGAAAACTGGTAGTCATCCGAGGAGGAAGATTGTTTTATTTATTTTACAGACTCAGGATGACAATTGTAGATCAAATTCAACATTTGAATAAGTTGCTTGTTGAATACCCTGGCATTAAATTACAAATGCATTTTTTCTTGTATCAGCCACATTGAATTATTTGTGAGTTTGTACATTTTTCCAGGTTTACAAAACTGCTTTGTACAAAATTACAATGGAAGCCAAGACTCTTTGAGTAGTTTAAACTCAGGCAGCTATTTTTAGGATGGCCAAGTTGGTGAAACTTTAAAATCCAGTTCAAATGCCAAATTGCCTTGATATATGCAACCAACCTGCATATTTACTGCCCATCTTATAGTACCAATAACACACAAATGATAATTATCTCAGTTTGTTGCCAATATATATTGTAAATACATGTGCTTGTGGACCATCGAAGGCCAACACAAGTAAGCTACACAAATGAGTATTATTGAAGCATTGGAAATTTAATATAAATGTGTAAAATGTTTTTGGGCTGCACGATAGGTGTGTATTTCTTGTTATACTCCAGAAAATGTTCTTATCCACATCTTGAATGACAAACAGGGTTTGTATCTCGACTAGAGGGTGATATCTGTGCCAATCTACTTCTGTGTTGCTTTAAAGTTGCCGTTTTTTAAATAAATGTTTGGATATTTGAAGAGTGACTATGTCTGTGTTTTTTTAAAATCCAACTAAGACGGATACATTCATTTATTTTTACAGAGAAGTGATTAAAGTTTTTGGCGACAACCACAAGCTATTAAATGTGGAAATGGGAACAATATAAGATCTATTTTATCTTTTGTAGAGAAGGTGTGTACAATCAAATTAAGCGGGGGAGATAATATTTTTAATAAGGGATGTATAAAAAGCGCATATATAGCATTTATATATAAGGGGAACAAAATTTGTAAATGTTTTTAAAAGGAAAAATATATACAACTATTAACATTATAAGTCAAACAAAAAACGTAAATATATATATATATATATGTTATGGAACTTTATTTAAAAATATATTTTTAATAATTTTACTGTCAAAAATATTTTTCTAACAAGATAGATTCAAAAGGAAAATGTCCTTAATCCAGGAGCAACCATTTATATAAAGAATTGAGCAGCAAATAATATTTAAAAATCAACATAATAAGATTGTCATGACTGACTAATTCTGCTATAGATTGTTTTTTATTCAACAGGGAGTGTATTTATTCATTTGAAAAAAATAGTTTTGTAGTTTTTTTTTTTCTACAGTAAAAATCGGTCTGCTTTTATATAGATAAAATAAACATACCACACTAACATGTCATTATTGTAGATATCTAATAAAAACTTGCCCCAGCTTCATTGTTAAAAAATGACTTTTTTATTGAAGTTGATTTAACTTTTTATATACCAAAACTTTTAACTGACCATGTTTTGAAAATAGTAATTAGGGGAATTCAGTAAAGTCGCTTTTTCCCTCTATTCAACACAATTAAAATGTTATTTTGTATTTTATTTTTAATTATTTTTTATTTTTCTTTAACAGTCATAGTTTCCATGCTGACTCGTCTGTCTCGTCTGGTGCTCTCGAACTCTCGCGATATTTCGCAGGCCATGACATCCACAGATGGCGAGAAGATGAGAGATGGCAATAGAGAACCAGCTCGGCGAGGACTTTGACACAGTTCTGGGTCTGAACGACTCTCTGTCGCTGTCGCCGCAGTGCGACCAGCCTCGGGTCTTCAAGATCATCGTCATCGGAGACTCAAACGTGGGCAAGACGTGTTTGACTTTCCGTTTCTGCGGCGGGACTTTCCTGAGCAACCCGGAGGCGACGATCGGTGTTGACTTCAGGGAGAGAGACCTGGAGCTGGATGGAGAGACCATCAAGGTGGGACCTGAAATACTGAATAATAACACAAGGACAACACGTGTACTATGCATTACTACACATAATAATGATGCTAGTAGTATCGATCGGTACATCTGTTGACTTCGTCAATATACTATTTCTGCAACATCAACACACAAATACTGCTACAATTTACGGTATTAAAATGTCATCCAATGTTCGAATATGTCAATAAAATAGAATGAATACCTTCCCCCGTAGTACTTCCCCTTTTAACCCTTTTAGTACTGCAATAATATCCAGGTTCACTTTGATTCTTTTTGCTGTAGAATTATGAAAAAATGTGCAACGTGTGTATTTTTGTCATTTATTTCCATTAAAAAATGTATTGTGTAATTACAGTTTAACAGTTAATATAATACATTCATGTTAGGTAAGCAAACTGAGATCATATTGTTAGATTCTATGTGTAAGGTGTTTACTAAACTTGTGTACTAATCAAAGCGTTGGATTTTAGAACATTTGAATTTGCTATGGACACGATTAGATTGAAATAAACAATAACTGTAAAAATAAACAATGAACAAACCTTTTTTCTCATCTACAATTGGGGGTTAATGACAATCCTTGATTTATTTTTTGTTATCATGTTAAAGTCTGTAAATTGACAAGTGAAACTTATGTGTTTTTTAACTGCTGTGACAGGACTGAGAAGTATTTCTCTTGGGTTTTGAGTGAGACTCCCCTAAAATAAATGTGCTCAGCAAATCCTTTAAACTCAATGAATCACTCTCTCACCATTTTTAGAGTTAATAAACAAGTTCCAACTAATGTTGTCTCCACCCCTCTCAGTGAACCCATCACCGCAAACCACATACGACATTGTATTTCCTGTATTAAGTGCTGGGAGATACTGTGCTAGTATTATATGCCCCTGGGCCCTGGTTTCCTGCTTTCAGATGGCATTGGAGTTCTTCTGATGGAAAAATATGAATGAAATATGCACATTATGACATGTAATACTTCGATAAATGCTTCTTCTACAGTGACGATAAGCTTTAGCTCTAATAGCTCTAATAATGACTATTTATTTTGTTGTAGTTGCAGATCTGGGACACGGCAGGTCAGGAGCGATTCAGGAAGAGCATGGTGGAGCATTACTACCGCAGTGCCCACGCCGTCATATTCGTGTACGACGTCACCAGCCAAGCGTCGTTCAAAAGCATCCCCGACTGGATCGACGAGTGCAGCCGCCACCTGGTGGGGCCCCAGGTCCCTCGCATCATCGTGGGGAACAAAATCGACCTGAGGGCCAAACGGGAGGTGCCCACGTCGTCCGCTCAATGCCTCGCCGATTCGTACAACTTCCCTCTGTTTGAAACCTCGGCCAAGGACGCGAGGGAACAAGAGAACGTAGAAGCCATCTTCTTGACTCTGGCTTATAAACTCAAGAGCCACAAACCTCTGAGATTAAAGGAGCCCAGTGAAAGCGACATGAGACATTTGTGGGACAAGAGGGAGCAGGGGACGTCATCCTGTCAATGCTGAAACCACTAATCGCCTGTATGCATGGAAAGTGTATGTGCTTGTGTGTCTAAAGATCTTCACAGCCTTTAAAGCAGCACTAAGTAACATTTTTTTAAATGTTTTATTATTATTTAATACTTATTGTGATGATTGGTTTTATTTTAAACAGTTATGAGGGGCACAGCCAAGTCATGACTATACACATCTCCGCACACCTTTGACAGTGATCGGACCAGTTGCCGTGTTACCAACAAAGTGCATAAAAAATGTAATTTGAGAAACACTTGAATGCATCATTCAGAGAACTTTTTGGTGCTTCCAGGAAGAGAAAACCGAACCAACAAGAACCTTCATAATATTTCGTAATCAGATGCATATTGACAAATCTTTTCAAAAAGTATTTCAGTTTAGACAGTTGAAATTACACTCTTTTATCAGTAGGGGGAGCCTGAACAAATATATCCAATCTTCCAAAGTGCTGCTTTAAGACGAAAGGTAGTAATAAGACATTCCACAAACTTAAGGATGAGGGGTCGTATTGGATTCATATTGCACATCTGTATTATATAAGGGATATTTGCACAATACCTTCTGATAATTAATGGGAAAAAAAATGTATATTATCTTGGATAAAGTTATTACACAATAATAGTGATAGCACTTCAACATGTAGCCAAAAGCTATGCATTAAGTTGTCATCAGTAGCAACAAACAGCATCTGTGCACATACTCACCTTGCTTGGGGTACAACAAATATAAAATCAAATGAATCAAAGTGTATCTGATACGTGTTATCGTGGCCTGTAACCTGTGGATTGAATTCATGGATTTTCCATGCACGAGAATGCAAGAACAAATAAAAGATATTTTGAAAGATGTTCAATTTTCCTGTGTTTGTTGAATAAATTGTTTGGTTTTCACTCATTCATTTCAAGGTGGGATATTTAATGATAACATGCAATTAATCCCATTTTGTGGTTGAATGTGGAGCACAACGAACATGAGAAGAACGAGACAGATGTTAGTCTAGACTTTAAATGAATAATCTGGCATTAAATCACGTTTAGAACCTTCTGCTTCGACAACGACCCTTTTCCACGTGGAATACAATGCTTCAAATGACATGTGAGAAACTATTTGTGTTTATACTTTTCACAATATTTCTTTTAACTTAACCACTGTGTTCCTGAATTAAAAAAAATGACTCAAACGTAGTTCATCTCTAGTCTAGTCAACGGTCGAAAGATGTGTTGAAGGGACTTGCGTTCATTACGCTTTTCTAAACTTATACTTTATTACTTGAAAAAATGGAATAAAGTACTAGTGCAATTCTTTAAACAAACATAAAGACGCATCATTCAAGCCTCGTGATATTTTTTCTTCTTCCTCCCTGCCATCGAAAGCAGGGGATGTCGAGAAGATGTACGACCCTCCGGCTGCTCCTGAACGCATCACATGAATCATCCCGTCTGGATTCCTCGCGCTGCGTCTCCGCGGCCATGGTAACAGTTTTCTTCCGCCGACACCAACACTCACAACCTCGGGCTTTACATGCAGGTTTGAATGCCTTCTTCCGAAACAACATATTAAAGTACGTATCGACGATTTTGCTTTTTATTACGAATTAGAGTTATTTTGGTTCTGTAATGCCACATGGATCGCATTGTTTTCGTCTGTAGCCTAGCATAATGCGCTATAAACAAACACGAATTAAATACGTATTTATTCGGATTAAATGTGTTTAAAAATCTCTCTTTATGAGTATGGTTTATTTGCAGGACGCTGGGGCTTCAGAAGCATTTGTTTGTGAATAGCAAGTGGAATGAATGGAGCTGCCCTATTTTCTGACCGCGACCAAGCGATTAGGATTACAAAACAATCCTAGGCAAGTCCACTAAAAGCTGAAATAATACATGGTCATAAGCGACCTCATTCAATAACCTAATGCAGGAAGATTTAGACTTAAAAGAAGGGACACGTTGTGGGGATGTTGCATGAACACTTCACCCCTCTGTTGCTGGGATACAGTACTACAGTGCCTGTTAAGGTCCAAAAAGGTCTTGTACAGACTAATAAACGAAAGCAAGATACTGGTTAATGATTGTTTATTCTTTTTCATATTGTCTAAAGTACAAGTCATAAAATGTATTCTGTTTCTTAAACGTCTTTAATACAGGCTTGGTTCCTCTTTTGACAATATATTTATAGTAACATTTTAAAAAGAACAAGATCAATTTCTCATTCTAAATATATTTTCACTTCATAGGGGTATAAGAAATCTAGTCATTGTTATTGTGAATATTTATATGTAAAGTTGTTTAAATATGTTTGGAGTTTTATGTATTGCTTATTACATAGAGTGTGGAGGTTATTACATTTTCATTTGTTGGTGTGTTTAGTATTCTAATGTGGAACTGAGGTATACAGATATCGTGTATTATGTGTATTATTATTATATCATGTATATTTTCAATTATATTAGCATGTTGATGTATTAGTATAACAACACAAATTAAAAAGTTTATTCTGTAATCTTATCCAAATGTTTTTTTGAATCATTGGATGTGCATTTATGTCTTTTAATGGCCCTTTTTTTTAGAATCCACACAAAATGAATCTGGCTACGATCTGTGACAATGCCAAAAAGGGCCGCGAGTATGCACTACTGGGAAACTACGACTCATCGGTCGTGTACTACCAGGGTGTTATTCATCAGATCCAGAAGCACTGTCAGACAATCCGAGACCCTGCCGTCAAAGTCAAATGGCAACAAGTAAGATCTGCTGTCTTCATCTTGTTGAATTCATAGCACAATAGAAATCAATTCTTAAATTGTTCATTTTGAAGCTTTCTTATGTTTTAATTAAGCTAAAGTTTGGTTGTGGGATTAACTAAATTCAAATATTGACCTCTGTGCTAGGCTGGTTGATGGACTAGATGTTCTACAACAATATACTTAAATACAGTCTATATATAAATGATTATATATGAGAGAAGACAACAAACAATAGTGTTTTTCTTCAGACTCTTAAACACATGACTGTCATCTTGACACACTTAATGCAAAGAAATGCAGTCATGACTTCTGTTATGACCCCTTTTGTTGTGGTTCAAACAAGATATGTTGTCGTCATCAGGTGATCCAGCAACTGACCGAGGAGTACGAGCAGGTCAAGGGGATCATTCGAACGTTAGACAGCTTTAAGTTAGAAAAGCCGGATGACATCCCTACTTGCCCGACGGATGAGCGGTCGGATGACCCGGCTGTATGGCCGCCCCCGACTCCCGCTGAACACAGGTGTGTCTGGTTTTACTTTCACCATGTTCTTATGTCAGTGAAGGTGTTTAATACACATGGTGTGCGAGCAGGAATCCAGTGGCTGGTAAACGACCCATAACTGCTGTAAAGCAGCAGCAGCAGCAAAAGAGGGAATCGCCAGGAATGCAGCACCGAGGCCGAGCTCAAGGACCCAAATCTGACAGACCAAAGGATCCACGGGCGAAGGCCAAAGATGAAAAGGTGAATACTTAAATACAGAATCTTATAAGCAATGTAAACATGATGCAAGCTATTATATGAATACCAGGTGTAATAAAAAGTGCCATGCAGGGCAAGAGAAATGAGAAAAAGTATAAAGCTGAATTAAACTGTCAAAGATTGCAAAAATTAAAAAATCTCTTGGGTTGAATTGAATGCCATGATTGTCACAGCAGTAACAATGAAATATGAAACTAAAGTAGGTCCACTGCTGCTCAACACTTCTGTTGCTTTTTTTTTTCCTGATTCCAAACTGTTAAAAATGTGAAATAAGCTTAATATAATGAAGAAAATAGCACTTAAGCAGTTTAATTTACTACTAAATAAATCAAACTTTCGATTTTGTTCTTAAAGCTTTAATCAGCTGGAAGGATTATTGGATTCAAATTCTTCAGTCTGAAACGACGCTGTATTATACACAGAATTACAAAAGTATGTGAGTGCTATCTGAATTTATTATTTAATTCTTCTCCTTTTTAACAATTTAATTTGTTTTTTTTTTGTTTTTTTTAAATCATTTAATTAAATATTTTTTATATTGAAAGGAGCGTTTGTTTTTTTTACTGTTTTTTACTGAATTATAGAAGAAAAGACTTTCATATTCTTGTTCCAATAATAAAAAGGTCTAAATTATATATTTTTTATCATTCTTAGCATTTTCAAATTAATATCGAGCTACTATGATCGTCTACACGCTTCATAATTGGCTAAAAGTTTAAACCAGCTATGTTTCAATAAAAAAATGAAATAAAATAAACATTTGAAATGTTGCACTGATAAACCTCCATACATGGTCATAGGTTGTGCGTCTTTGGTTCATAATTATACTTAAAAAATGGATTAAGTCTTTCATAGATTTATTAGTTAAACAAGTTTACTATAAATAATGGTTGGGGACAACCTTTACATACTAGTAAGTCATGGCCCGGGGGCTAAATACAGCCCACTACATCACTACCTTTGGCCCCATCTAATTGACAAAAAAATAATATCTTCCACATTGCATGTAGATTTCATGGCTTTTACTGACTCTACATACTCTCCATTTTTTTCTTGAGCAGGGAAAGAAGGCAGCTGGAGACGCACCAGGAGACGTGGAGCAGAAGAAGTTCGATGGAACCGGATACGACAGCGACCTGGTCGACTCACTGGAGAAAGACATCGTGTCCCGTAACCCGAACGTACACTGGTATGTCCAGAAGAACCTCAGCTTATATTTCTACTGTTTAAAGTAATGACTGATGCGACTGCAGGGAGGACATCGCCGACTTGGAGGAGGCCAAGAAGCTGCTGAGAGAAGCTGTGGTGCTGCCAATGTGGATGCCAGAGTATTTCAAGGGCATCCGTCGGCCCTGGAAGGTAGACATTCTTGAATACATTCCACTTCTCTAACCCCATATTTCTGGATTCAGAGAAAGGAAAAGGGTCACAAAATCAGACCTTGTTATATAACAAAGGCTAATTTTCACAGGGTGTGCTGATGGTGGGGCCTCCAGGCACAGGGAAGACCATGCTGGCCAAAGCTGTGGCCACTGAATGCGGGACTACTTTCTTCAATGTGTCCTCCTCCACCCTCAGCTCCAAGTACAGGGGCGAGTCCGAGAAACTTGTCCGTCTTCTTTTTGAAATGGTGAGAAGATGGTGAATCTCAAACTGTTAATAAATTAATTAAAATACATTTTTGGTTTGGTCAGGCGCGGTTTTACGCTCCGACGACCATCTTCATAGATGAGATCGACTCCATATGCAGCAGGAGAGGGACTTCAGATGAGCACGAGGCCAGTCGAAGAGTCAAATCTGAGCTTCTGGTTCAGATGGATGGTGAGTTTGAGGCAAAAGCAAATTTAAAAAAAAAGTTTTTTAATTGAATTGTTCTTTCTTTAAGGTGTTGGAGGAGCTCAGGAGAATGAAGATCCCTCTAAGATGGTGATGGTTCTCGCTGCCACCAACTTCCCCTGGGACATTGATGAGGCTCTACGACGGCGCCTGGAGAAAAGGATCTACATCCCTCTACCTACAGGTGTGCTCTTTTACAACTTTGTTTTCGAGAGAATAAGATTTTAAAAGGGGGGTAGGTCAGCCATATTAGTTGTGGGCAAGCTACGTTTTTCATAAAATAAACAACATCCATGTACTAACTTCTTTTTATTGTTGCTGTCTTTGTGTTCAGCTGTGGGTCGGCAAGAGCTCCTGAAGATTAACCTGAGGGAGGTGGAGGTGGCGGACGATGTGGATCTTAACCTGATCGCGGAGAAGATCGAGGGCTACTCCGGAGCTGATATCACCAACGTCTGCAGGTGCGGTGTCTGTAAAAGGAAGGGAACGTTTTAAAGTTATTTTATAGAATGTCCTCAATAAATGAAGGGATACAATTCTTGTGTAAGTTTAAGATAACTCTTGAGAGAATGTGGGACATTTTCTCCCTGGTTTTGTCCATTAGAACTAAATCTTTTCTTGACAAAATTAAGTTAAGTAATAATTTAAGGTACAGTACTTCAAGTACGTATTAACGCATGAGCTCTGGGTAAGTAAGGAATGTATTAAGGTTTTGATATGGGGGGATTGATATTACTGACACGAAAATGACCAAGAATATAAAAGAAATACATTTGAGAACCAAATATTCCAAAACCCTAAAGAGGGCGCAAGAGAGAAGAGAGTAAGATCAGGTGGATTATGGGTCTTACAATTGCTCAAATGTAATTCATTGTTATTAAATATGTATTAAATATGGTATTAATCTTATCAAAATTATATCAATTAGAATTTTCATTTTGATCTTCTGCTCTCAGTTGCTTTCCCCTTTAAACTACAGTCAGAGGTCGATGATAATTTTCAATCAGTTAATTTCTGTTTTTGTTCTTTAGGGACGCTGCTATGATGGCGATGCGTCGACGCATCCAGGGCCTGAGCCCCGAGGAGATCCGAGCTCTGTCCAAAGACGAACTTCAAATGCCCGTGACCATGGAGGACTTCACGCTGACACTGAAGAAGATCTCAAAATCCGTCTCCGCTTCCGACTTGGAGAAATACGAGTCCTGGATGGTGGAGTTTGGCTCAGTATAGACTCTGAGAGCGAGCAAAAAGAATGTGAACATGACTTGGGCTAATACAATAGGTGCTGTAGAAACACTCTAGGATATTAACTTCTGTCAAGAGTCTCGGCTTCAAGTCCATGTGAAGAGCTACTGATTTATATTTCACAATAATCCATCTGCATATTTTATGGCATGTCCAGCTGTGAGCTGATGGTTACAAACCTGAATGTATGTCCATGTCAGAGCGAGCTATGATACAACCGTGTTATTGTTTGTTATTGTCAACCACTGGAACTTAATCAACACTGTCAACTGTGGTTCTCACTAGACATTTTAGATTGTTTTGGTAATATTTCCACATATTTGCACATTTCAAATGTCATTTGTTTTTAACAAATTAAAAGATAACCAGGACACTGTATTTCAACTCACAACCACTGATTAACAATTCTGGATACATTACTATATATATTTATAAAGTTATATTTTCAAACGAAAATGAACTTGGACTCAGCTTGGTACTGCAACCTATTCTCTACAGATCCTTCAAAAGATTACTGTACCCAGATAGTTATCACATTTTATTACTTTTATTCATCTGTTTCCTTTCATTTTTGACAAACATAACCTCCTCAGCAGAGGCAATGGTATCACAGCTAGCTAGCTAGCTAAATTAGCCGGTAGCATCAATGTATAACCCTACACAAGCAGGTTTTCTTATTATTTTAAAGCTATTTTTCTAATGAAATAATAAAATCTGTTTTATTTCACCTTTTCTTAACTCATATTTTAACCTTGATCATCGTACTAACGTGTTACTTCAATATATTCTGCATTCATCACTGACCTAACTCGTTTCAAACATGAAATGTGTATTTATTTATTTCGACTGTTGTTCCATATTTATCGATGTCATGTTCACACATTCCATGATGTTCTTCATTAAACTGTAAATGGACATTTCAACCTAATGGTCCTTCCTTTGGTTTTATGTGCTCCTTAATTTTTATGTCCGTTTAATTAGCCATGTGAGGAGTTAATGCGGCGGGCAAAAGGCAAATGAGAGATTCTGTCGTCCATGGAAATATATTATTCTGATCAATTACAGAGATAACTGGAAGAAAACCTATCGATCCATCTCGTTTCCCACTAGCCTGCTGCTTTTTTTTCATCCTATAGGCTGAGAAGAAACATTTTTGTTCCAAAACGTGTTTGTGGAGGCCTGGAGCCTGTCCCAGCTACATAGGGCGAGAGATGGGGAATACCCTGGTGGGGACACTATTCCATCGTCATCATGAACATACAGACAAAGAATGGCACAGCATTTATACATCTGTCAGTGATTCAGACCAGGCCTGATCAATGTGTAGGCTTAGGGGCCAGATGTGGCCCTTAGCATGTATTTAAAGGGCCCTCGTGGGGTCCAAGGAAAACAATGTTCTTCAAAAAATCCATTTCATATTCTACTTATAATATATAGTTTTTTTCAGATTTATTACACACTTATTTATGTTATTGTTTAATTTTAAACTTGTCAAAAATCACTTAACACCTGTGTTAGCTCAGGGTCAAAGGTCACCCGGTGGCTCGAAAACAAATGTGTTTTTGGTATCCCTTGTGTTATACCCCAAACACTTTTTTTTTTGGGCCACCGACCCCAAGATAACACAAGGGTTAATGATTAAAATATTTATATTTAAACACTTGATCCACAAAATAAACTAGAAATAACATTTCCCCATTATATCATATATCTTTATGTCGTATTCAGAATTGATAAAATTGATTAAAAAAAAAAACGTATTTTTAAATAATTGTCCTGGCATAATATTAAAAAATATATTGTTTCTTCTAAAATGTGTTGTTGTTTGGAATACTTGATTCCTTTTGTGCTATGATGAGCCCACACATTTATGATAGTGTATAATGTATCAAAGGGATAATGGTATTATAATCCCTATGAGTCACTTGACCCTGGATTTCATGTTAAAATATAACCTCCAGCCAACTAATGACTGATAAATAAGTGTTCACTTACCTTTGAGTTGACTCTGGTTTCCTCAAAACGCAACACTTTTGTCTTTATGTCGCTGTGTTGATTTTACAAAAAGCTGCCATCCTCTTATGTCTTTGATCAGTTGTTTTGATGAGCTTTCATGTTTATTTGATCGTCTTTATCCTTCTCTGATGTGTCATTCTGTCATCACAGAAATATGTCATCTTAAAAGAAAGTCAGCGAAACCTTCTTGCCAAGAAGTTCTTGGCATCTGAACAGAATTGTCAAGCAAAGAAAATGGTGAGTAAAAAGTCAAAGTATTATTGGATTTAAGAATACAAGACCCCTTAATATTTGATGCGTCTTTATGTTGATCCTTGATGTTGGTTGATTTTAGAACGAAAATTTGCCGATTCTGGACCAAATCTGCAACGACACGGTATCGGGCCGCGAACACGCGCTCTTCGGCAACTATGACACCTCAGTCCTGTACTACCAGAGCGTCATTCAACAGATCGACGAGCACTGCCAGACCATCTCTGACCCGGCGCTCAAAGTCGAATGGCAGCTGGTGAGCAACGACGCTGAAGTTTTCTCTCGTCCAAACCTTGTCAGTGACCAGTCGACCCTTCTGTGGTTAAGATGACGCAGCAGCTGAAGAAAGAACACGAGCAGGTCAAAGGCATAATGCGGACTCTGGATAACCTTAAGAAGTTCAGGCCAGGAGACAACTCCGAGGCGGACGAGAAGCCTGATGATGTTTGGCCACCTCCCAATCCAGCTAAGTTCAGGTAAGGTGTCTTCTAAAGGGTTGCAAGGACGTTTATATATATATATATAGAAATATTAAATACAATGTCTAAAACTATTAATTATTATTAAATGAATTAGCATTAGTTGCTATGAATGATATTGAAGATGCAATGAAATATTATATATAGAGATATTGTTGAAAGCAATAAGCCAAATTGGGTGGCAGGTAACAGTAGGCGAGGAAGAAAGCGTTTCTCATTTTTAACAGAAAGTGACAGGGCGTTTAACAGGGGTGTCAAACTCAATCACACAAGGAAACAAACTCTTTTATTAGTCTAAGTTGAGTCCTACACAAAATTATATTTGCCTTACAGGAAATTTGATCTTGATACTGTATTTTTACTCATCAGATTTTATATCTATATGGATTGTCTCTGTTTATGTTCTCCTTCAGAAAACAAATTGAATTATTTGAGCATCAGTTATTCTCTATTTTTCTATTGAATCAATGTTTCTTATCTCGTCTCAAACAATGGCATCGCTTCAGTCCACAATATAACATGAATATTAATTTACTTTGGTTTTTCAGCCAAAAACTGGGCCACATAAAATAACTTGGCGGGCTGAAATGTGCCCCCGGCCTTGGAGTTGTCTTTAATTTTTAATTTTAATTAAAAACAACAAGAGGTTGTTTTGCTGGTAGATTAGCATGTGGAGCTAACCAACATATTGGGGGGACATTCAAAAGTCCAATGGGATTTGATCACATGATCTCTTGTTTTTAGCTCTGAAGTGAAATGACCACGTTCTTGTTATTTATTCTATGATCACAGGTGATATTATTGTGCTGACTAAAGCTTTAAAACATGTTTGGTGCGTTCATAGGAACTGCGCCACATCAAGGCGTCTCAATAGCCCGATGAAAGTATCACAGCAGAAGTCGGATTCATCTGCTTTCATCCATCAACCGAACCCGGTCCAGACCTACCCCAAATCCGACCGGCAAGGACACAGAGAGGCCCGTGTAAGAACCAAAGAGGTGAGATCTGCGATGTTGTAACATAGGGTGACCATTTTAGGAATCCCCCAAAATAGGACAACAATGCATGGAGTGGAGTTGTTAACTTTATTTTGAGGGGTTTTCGGCTCCAGTCGAGTGTTTTTTATGCGCTTCTAACTCTGTTGAATGCATACTCTGACTTCCCCCGAAAGACACCTCATCAGTCTTCTTGGAGATGCTAAAAAATACTTGCAAAATTACATCGAACAGCCCCAAAAAGGGGGAATGTACGGTTAAAAGAGAACGTATGGTCACCCTATTATACAAATCAACCTCTAGGCCTTCCTGCCAAATTTGGCCTAATATGTTTTTTTGGTCCAATAAATGGTCGATTATTTTAAAGTTGGCTCAAATTTGAAAAAATGCTCCACAAAGCAAACAGGCCATGTGGATATGTTCAACCTTTTACATTTGTTAATGTGTTTTCCAGCTCCTCTCTTCTCTCACGTTATCCTCCCTCTCCCTTTAATCAATCGCCCGAGTCTGGTTCTGTTCGAGGTTTCTACCTTCTGACAGGAAGTTTTGATTCCCTAATTGTTGTTTTTCTGGGATGGAATTTTCTTTTTCTCTTGATATAGTCTTGCTTAAACTGTTAAGCTTCTTTAGATAACTTTGTTAAGTTTTGACACTTTAAATCAAATTGAATTGAGTTTAAAATAATTGAAATAAATGTCCACAATAAATCTGTGAATAAAACAATCTATACATGGATAGCGAGATCCCATTGCGTGAATTAGCCCCAGATTAATATTTTTAATTACACATCCTATTCTGCCCCTAGTCAGTTATGTTACACGAACAATTCTATCTTATTTATTCAGAAAAAGAAGGCGAATGGAGTTTCCCAGAGAAAGTTTGATGGCGTGGGCTTTGACGGCGATCTGGCGGAAACGCTGGAGAAAGACATCGTGTCTCGTAACCTGAACGTTCACTGGTACATATGAGCCGAAGTCCGAGACTGTCCCGAGATCCTTGTACTGACCCCCCCACGCGTTCTGAAATGCAGGGAGGACATCGCTGAGCTGGAGGAGGCCAAGAAGCTCCTGAGAGAAGCGGTCGTGTTGCCCATGTGGATGCCGGAGTATTTCAAGGGTATTCGACGACCCTGGAAGGTCAGATGCTAGAAGTGAAGACATCGATGTTTCAGTCAATGTAGTATCAGGGTTGGACACACGAGGGCAGCAGACTGAAACAAAGGCTCCTGCTTTGTCCTGTGGCCACAGGGTGTGCTGATGGTGGGACCTCCGGGCACAGGGAAGACCATGCTGGCCAAAGCTGTGGCCACTGAATGCGGGACTACTTTCTTCAACGTGTCCTCCTCCACCCTCAACTCCAAGTACAGGGGCGAGTCCGAGAAACTGGTCCGTCTTCTCTTTGAAATGGTGAGAAGATGGTGATTCTAAGACTGTTAATACATTTTTAAAAAATACATTTTTGGTTTGGTCAGGCTCGGTTTTACGCTCCGACGACCATCTTCATAGATGAGATCGACTCCATATGTAGCAGGAGAGGGACTTCAGATGAGCACGAGGCCAGTCGAAGAGTCAAATCTGAAATCCTCATCCAGATGGATGGTGAGTGAGTAGATTCACTCTTTTGAGATTCTTCTGAAATTTTCGATTTTTTCGAAAAGGTGTGGGACGAGATCCGGAGAACGAAGATCCCTCTAAGATGGTGATGGTTCTCGCTGCCACCAACTTCCCCTGGGACATTGATGAAGCTCTACGACGGCGCCTGGAGAAAAGGATCTACATCCCTCTACCTACAGGTGACCAGAATTTATTTTAATGTTATTTAAACCTACGAGTGAATGAGTTTTTATCAACGTGTTCAGCCGTGGGCCGTCGAGAGCTTCTGAAGATTAACCTCAAGGAAGTGGAGGTCGCTCCCGATGTTGACCTGGATCTCATCGCCGACAAGATCGAAGGCTTCTCCGGGGCGGACATCACCAACGTCTGCAGGTAAAGACGGACAAACTTCACTTCAATGCTCCGGGTTTGACTTGGCTCCGCAGGGACGCCGCCATGATGGCCATGCGCCGTCGGATCCAAGGCCTCAGCCCGGAGGAAATCCGAAGTCTGTCCAAAAATGAGCTGGAGATGCCGGTGACGATGGAGGACTTCACCCTCACGCTCAAGAAGATATCCAAGTCCGTGTCCGTGGCGGACCTGAACAAATATGAAGCCTGGATGGAGGAGTTTGGGTCGGTTTAGAAGTGAAACAACTGTGATATTTGAGTGAAAACTGTTAATTAAAAGACATTCTGAATGTATGTTTGTGGCCTGGTCTATCAGACAACTATCATTTAACAACTTGTAACACACGATTGAATTAAAATGGATATAAGTATGTGTGTAATATTTCAAAGATTATTAGATTACTATTAAACCAGTATTATCAGACAGTTCTTGTGAAGACGATTCTAGTATTATAAGTATAATCGTCTATGCACTACTTTCTGGTCAACCTCCTGAGAAATCAATAGGGTTCAATGATTTAGGTGTGACCTTTTTGTTAAATCCGACTTCCAAAATGCTATAACATAATAATTACCCGATTTTAAAAAGTTGGTATCGTTGAAAAGATTGCTAAAAATAAACAAAAAAAGTTAATAATAATAATTTACATTAATTTGGAAAATGTGGCTATCAAAATATACAAAGAAAAAACAAATGCATAGCCCAGATTGAACAAATATGCCATAAGTTGTTTAAATAAACAGTGATGGAGAGATAAAGCATATATACGGTGTATTTTAAGTTGATTAAAATCATCAGTAAACATGGCTGGTCGAGCAGGCAATCGGTGGGTCCAAAGAAATTCAGTATACGAGTCGATCAATTTAAAAGATACATGGCAGACTTACAGAAAAATGGTTATATAATAAAATGGATTCCAATTAACATTTCACCCGCCTCTGATGTTTTATGAGGGAGATTTGTCGAGTGAAAACTGGAAAAATGATAAAGAGAAAGAGATGAGAAAAGATTTTTGTCTTGTGCTTCGTCAATCCGAAAAATGTAGACATCCTTGATAAACTAGGACATTTGTCCTACTTCATCGGTATTAATGTATAGTGGTCAATCAGAGCATTGACAAAAAAAACGTCAACGCGGTTAAACCAGAAATCTTAGGTGAAATGCACTGACTGACCTCTGCCAATATCCAGGAGGCAAAAAATACACACATATCTAATATATTAATTTTAAACTGGAAAGGTAAGAAATTTTAAACGTAATTGTCTACCTTGCCAGGTGAATTTCACCACCTGGCAAAATACTTTTTTTGTATGATTAGATTACAATTATAATTTCTGTAAATTCCCAATAAAATGACAAATGTATAGTTTTTTGGACAGAAAATGGCTGTGAAAAGGTTGTTACTATAAATGATTGTACCCGATGAAAAAAATATAGAAATATCATTGATATTTTTATTAATTCTTTTGTTTTTGGAGTCTATAATTATGCGTTGAAATTAATTGTTAGTTAAACTGACCACTGAATGACTAGCTAAATGTAGCTAATGCCGTTAGCAGGTGCTTCTAAACAAGCTAAGTTTTTTTTATTAATTATTATTTATTATTACTTGTTACTTTTGCTTTTAAACGTATATGAATTAATTAAAAAAAGTAAGATTCGATTTAAAAGTTTATTCGCGTATCGTGTTTTAATCTCAAGCGTCACTTTCTCCATCATTCCGCGCGATCACTCCGCCCGCTTGGTGGTCCATGCACCGAGGCTTGCTGGGGTCGTGATGCGGCTCTTGTGACGCTGTGCTGCTTGCTGCTGCGGCAGGATCTGTTTCCCTCCGCCGCCCTTTTATCACTGTCAACGTAACGGTCCAGAATGGAGACGAAACCGGTCATCACCTGCCTCAAAACCCTCCTTATCGTCTACTCCTTCGTCTTCTGGGTACGTAGCCTCTCCTTACGAGCGTTTATACATTTTCCCCAAACCAACCGCAGACCTGCGTTATGTGTGTTCGTGATGGTGTCTCCAGCATCATCGTCGCGAGCCAACGTGAGCTTGTTGGTGTTTTTGTGCTCCGGGTGTTGACGTGTGTTCTCGGGCGAGACGGTTTTTTAGAGTCAAAGTGGCTCCTAAACACCGTTAAACATTTGGAGTCATGAAACAATGGCCTGCTAACTCGTCAGATATGAGGCCGTGTTTTATTTATCATGCACCCCATGAGCTACATTTTAGGGTGTGTTGCTGTGGCTTCTTAAAGGGCTACACACACGGATATTTTTTGTATAAACACCTCCTAAATATATATATAAAAAAAATCTCTAAGTACCTATTTACTTATTGATATAAATATAATAATATATATACAGTATATACAAGTGATTTATGAATGTTGAAAAAAAGCATTGGGTGATTCAAGTGACCACATATTATGTTTTTTTTTGTTTGCAAACTTTATACCACATCTTTCTGTCATGTCATCTGTTCAAAAGAAAAATAATTTTGTTTTTGTTTGGCCCCCGGTACAGTCCGGTACAGTCCAATACTTTAAAAGGGTATCAGGAGTTCTGAATTTATCCTAAAACAGCGTTCTCTAACGGTTTTGCACGGCGGACCAGTTTAATGTTGGTGTTATATTCACAGCCCGACCCTTGCATTAAAATGAATCATTTTCACTCATTTTCACTAGTTTAAAGGTTTGTTTTCTGGGTAAACTTGACTGAAAAGAGCGTCTTGAAGTGTCAAAAGTCACAGACTATCATTACTTTTTTTTAAAACAAAACACCTTTTCAAAAAGTAATAACCAATTTAACAAATGTTTTCAATTAATTCAACTAAAACATGTGGTTTATGATATCTGACCTCGAAAGCCTTTCAAAAAGATGGTCAGGGTCAGAAATTAGATTAAATTAGATAGACTTTATTCATCCCTTTGCGTCTCACGAAACATTTTCAGGCATAACTCGGACATTCTTCAAGGTCAAAACTTTAGTTCAATATTATAGTTTTCAGCATACTTTTATGACAAGATGCATACAACCACATTTTCTTCTTAAAGTTTGAAAAGATTGGCAATAAAAAGATGATGTGTTAGTCAAAGGATTTAAATCGATATTTTTCTCTGATCAATAATATTTGTTAACTTATACTACCACGTTCAATAATACTAACGTTTAAGTATTTCAAGATAATTCGATTTTACTTTTACTTTTTTTTCATCAACTTCTACAATTCAGTTTCGATTTCATTTTTACACCATCTTGTGTGTATACAATGCAGAAGCTTTTTTTTTTTTTTAATTAATCACGTTTCCCTTTTTAGTGTTAACAAATAATTTTTTGGAAATGAGTAATTCACGTAACAAGGGTCAAACTTCATTGACATTAAATTAAATTTTGTCAGAAGTCAGGCGTTCCAGGCTATGGAAAGTTTGACATCTTAGCATCTCTAAGCTAAAGCTACTTTATCACAGTCAAAACATGTACAGTATGTCCATGATAAATGTCGTTTTTTGGCTTTGGCATTAATGCAACTTTGACTTTCTGTCAGTGATATTGTTGCCACTTTAACGACTTTAACCAACGGATTCATTTAGCTCTCGTTAAATCCACTCGTTCTGGCTGTTATTTGATTATCAGGCGGTAGTTAATGGCTCTGGAATCAACATGGGGGCCACAGTATTCTCATATTTTAGATGTTCAGAAGCTTGTCCTTCCTAGTTAGATTTTTTAATGGCATCCGATGGCAAGGATGGATGAGCTAATAAGAACATGTGAAGGAGATTTATCAACCTGTAACGACTTCGGGGCTAGAGAGTAATTCCGCTCTCCGACACTTATCCGGAATATTATGGCCCAGAGAGTCATTTTCATAAGGTTTAAAAGGAAAATGGCTGCGCTTTATGTCCGCCCGCGCTCCAAAAGTGTCACTAATATGGACTTTTTATATTTAGTCGGGTTAGAGGAGTCACCGAGAGCCTGCCTGACAGCGACGGCGTCGGGGTTTCGGGTGTCTCGAGAGCATTCCGTCACCGAGACTATGGGATGTTTTGCGGGCGCCGAGTTCGCACAGCGCGACACCTCAATGTCAGTGTCATCGGCAGAGAACGGATCCCGATGAGCAACATGGTCTCGGAACACCATGCATGAGATGGTGAAGTGGCGAGCAGGTGGCGGTCTTGTGTCTTGTGTCCCCGCCAGCATAGTTTGTCATCGCGCCTTCTGTTTCTTTATTAAGCCACGGGAAAGCAGAGAAGAGGGGGAGACCTCTTTTTAAAACTGGACCGCCACCAAAGTTGGCTTGGCCCCGGGGGTTGAATTTCAAAAAAGTGCAGAAGGGAGACAGCTTTTTTGGCTCCCGCCAAGAAGACAGCAGGTCAGGGTCTATTTGGAATTCAGCGTCCGACATAAACTAGACGACGTGTCCCCGCCGCGAAGGGCCCTGATTTCCCTGCAGACTCGGGAAATGAGCGCGTAAGTGCAGACGAGCCGATCCTTCTATTTGTATGCGGCGGCGGCGGCTCAGGAGAGGTAACATTTAGTCTCTAATGATGTCGGACATAAACTCACTGTCATCCGGAGCGCCGCGATTCTGAGATGACAGTCTGGTCAGGACGATGAAGTGGCTATTAATAGATTGCCGGGACGTTACTCGGAAATCAAATCAGCAGCTCGCCTCGCAGCCTTTCATTTCACCTGGGCTGTAAAGTGCGAAGTGTCTCGTTTAATCTCTTCCTCGACTGCTTACCGAACGGCCAGGTCGGCCGGGCCTGTATGTTTTTCAGGCAACACCAAAAGATCTCTGACTTTTCCCATCCTCAAACTAGTTGCGTTTCATCAATTTATTGACCACCCAATCCCCCCCCCCTATCTTTTATGTGACACATGATACCACATTTTTAGAGAAGACCCCCAACGCCGCTGTACTATGATCGAAGGTCGCCAGAACCTCTCGTTCCCACCAAAAGAACGTGTGTCGCGTTACAGAAGGCATGCCGAGCATGCTGTCATGGCACCCTGTTACATCTGAAGCATGTCGGAAGCTTCTGGTGGAACGACTCTCACTGACTCGAGTTGATCCTTTGACACTTTCAATGGAACATGGGGGTGGGGGGGTAAGGTTTTGACAGACAAAAACAAAATCAGCTATCTCTGTAGTCAACAAGATATTTATCTGCACTGTGATATTCTTAACTAATTTGCTCAAACTGTATATATTATTTAATCAAATTAATTCTCCTCCGCCACACCAACCACTGTGTAGCATTTTAAATCAGTCATCTTGTTGCTAACAAGAACGGTAAATGGTTGTTATTTACATAGAGCTTCTCTGCTTTACAGCGCTCAAGTCACCCATTTACACACACAATTTCCTCGATGGAGTCTACTGACTCCTTTAAGAAACATCTTAAGAGGTTTTTATTTCTTCAGGCTTTTCCTTGATTTTCTGGAACTCCTGTTTTGTTATCAGTTTTATCTTGCCCTTTAAAGTATATACTTTATTGAGTATTGTTTTGATTGTTCAAGCGCTTTGTGACCCTGGTCTGGAAAAGCGCTATACAAATAAAAATTACTTACTTACTAACTTACAATTACACAGTGATGGGAGTAGGCTGCGATGCACCGTGCCAGCCCACCACAACGAGCAATCGGGGTTAAGTGTCAGGCACACAATAACACAATCACATTTGGAGTTTAGTCACGAGGCCCATCACCCTACCGTATTGTGATTTTACATCAAAAGTGGTGACAAATTGTACAACAATCACATCTGAAATAGCTTAAAAAGTGACGAAATTGGCAAGAGCTACTGTCCTCGCACCTTCTCGTGATCACTCATTATCTGGATGACTTGCATTTTGCCACAGTTTTTGGAAAAAACAAACGGAGTGAAACTATAGAATTGGTCGTCCACAACCACGAAAAAAATTAAACTTATTTAAACCAATATGTACTGGCGAATAAAGCTGCTCTTGTATCTTGATCTAAAACACTTTGTTATTCACTTGTTTGTCTATAATTGCCACTTACAAGTAAATCTCTATATTTAAGCAACTTCTCTAAAAACATCACAGCCCATAACTGTGATGAAAAAAAAATGAAATCGATTGACAGCGCTATTCCTCATGTGGCTCCTGCAAGGTGAGTCATTTGACCCGACTCTGACCTTCTCTCTGAGTATTGATTTGAACAATGTTTGGGTTCTATGGTGCACCACTTCCTTCTTCTTCCACGTGTCCGTTCCTGCAGGACAAATTATTTTTATTTCAAAGGATTACCATTTGAGGCTTTGCAATTCACTTTATTTTAAAATACTTTTAGCTGTGGTGAACTGCCGCCCCTTTATTGTGAAGGAATTTCTATTACAATCTCTGCATTCATTGGCTTGAACGCTCCAGGCAAACACCAGAACCAAGAAGCAGAATTCTGATTTCTGTAGAAATTGTGTAGTTATTTCTCTACTTTTCTGAGTCATGGATTAAAATTGGTTTCCAAAGTCCAGTTGAAAACCATTATAAGAGGCGGATTAAACATCAGCAATAAGATTAACACTACTAATACATATCACGATACAGGGGAAACAATTCGGTATATTGCGATACTGCAGAAACAGGAGATATTTGTAGTATTGTCTAGTACTTGACTTGATTTTGGTGTTGCAGAATTTACAGACCACATGACTCAAAGTCATAACTTCATTTGTTTTGAAACCAAAGCATGTCCAAACATAAGCTTTGAAAGCTGCTGGAGTCGACCGTTTCCTCTCATCCTCAGTCATCGACGGGATCTCGCAAGATTTCCTTGTTTCGAGGACATAACGACTGACACCACCTAGTGGCTGGAAGTTTAATTGCAGCACAAAAATGAAACAACGCTACCAGAAACTAAGCCAGGTTACGCTGGTCTGCGTGTCTAGAATGTCTTGTTTGTCATGATTGCATGTTCATTTTAAATAAAGATTAATTATATGTGAATGGATAAAATATATACATATCGAAACCATGCCGCTATCGTGAAAAATATATTGCTTTATTTGAGTGTATCTATATTTTGTTACACCCCAATCTACCACCACTAATAATAATTATAATAATTATGAAGTTATAATATTAATTAAACTAAATTGCAGGAAGCAACAGTACTGAGGGATCAATAAACTTTTACCTTACCTTACCTTACCTTACTGTGTTGTTCTCAGTGTTATTTTGACCTTTAAAGTATATACTTTATTAAATATTGTTTTGTTTGTTTAAGCACTTTGTGACCCTGGTCTCGAAAAGCGCTATATAAATACAAATTACTTACTTACTTACAGTTAAAAATATATATATGTTAAAAAATAATGTTTCTTTTGGTTTCATGGTTTTATATGACGTTTCAAATTCCCTACAACTGAATATTATGTATTGTATCAACATAGCTACTATGGAAAAAGACTCCATATTGTGCGACAGTAAATATGACCCTCAGGGCTCCCTCTCAGCATGCTGAAGCCGCCGTCCTCCATTAGAAAGCCTCAGACGACGCGTCGGCTCCTGCTGGAGACACATCACCGGCAGCCGTTCCACACGGCGCCCTCTTCTTCCAAATGCCACTGAGCCAGACCCGGGCCTCCGTCGCCCTGCACAACACGCTCCTTTATCCTTCAGCCTTCATTTGAAATGCTAAACGGAGACGCAACAGGAGGAAGCGCCTTCGCTTTGGATCAAAGGGGTTCTTTGATTTGTCCCCCTTTTTGTTCTCGTATTTTTTTTTCTCTTTCCCTTTGTGCCGAGCTGCAGGCATATTCATAAAGCAGGTGTTCGCTCTCCCGTACTCCAGATAAATTTGTGTCTTCTGTCTCCTGTCGCTCCTCCTTACTCCGATTGCTTCCCCCTTTCTTGTTCCCACCTTGATCCTCCGCCTCCTTCCCCCCCTCTCGCCTCTCAGCTAATACGCCGCCATTGTAATGTCGTCGCGAGATAAAAAAGCCACGAGTCTGCTCCCTCTCACTGTTACATCTCTTCCAACACTCCAGATAACAGGAGCCATCCTGCTCGCCGTGGGAGTATGGGGGAAGTTGATGCTGGGCCCCTACATCTCCCTGATCGCCGACAACTCCACCAATGCCCCCTACGTCCTCATCGGCACCGGCACCGTCATCATCGTGTTCGGCCTGTTCGGATGCTTCGCCACGTGCCGAGGCAGCCCATGGATGCTGAAGCTGGTGAGAGGATGATACTGGAGAAGGCTGACTCGGCGATAAAAATATTTGGCACGGGTCAACATTTGTGGGAGATTAATCCCCGTTTCCATGCCAACGCTTTTTTCTAATTTTCCCTGCCTCTCTTCCCAGTATGCCATGTTCCTGTCTCTGGTCTTCCTCGCCGAGTTAGTCGCCGGGATCTCCGGATTCGTCTTCCGCCACGAGGTGTGAGATTTTACACGTGTGATGATGATGAACAGCTTTATTCACGCTGGCGTGTCGTCGACTCTTTCAGATCAAAGGCACCTTTCACAGGACTTACACCGATGCAGTTTTGAACTACAATGCCGTGGATGACGCCAGCATTGCCGTTGATAACCTGCAGCACAGGGTGAGTAGAAAAAAACCCGGTACACACAACCCACACTAAATGTTTTTTTTACATCCTTTTATGAGATGTTAGCATCTCTGGAGCTGCGAAAGTCTGTTGTCGAACATAGCGACACGCTGTTGAAATATGCTGATCTGATCAATTTTCGTGATGCTGAACATTCATTTGAGCCGTACAAGATGGTGTTGCACTCGAAAGACTAGATCGAGCCAGTTTCAGGAGACTATATGCATGTTTTACACATTTATTTAGATGAATGACGAGGTCAACCAAGTGTGAAAGAAAATGCAAAGTGTTGATGGTCTGACCTGCTAATGCTATTTTCTTGGTTGGATACATTAGGAAATTAGTTTGATTGACAAGTAATTGAAGATAAACAGCCTTGTTTAATCCTTTGCAGGATGTACACAACTATGTACACAAGTATGTAAACAAGTCATCTGATTTACTGGTTAATGTTCTATGAATAAGTGCTTTTGTTCCTTTTGTAAAGAGTCAAGTTTAGATGTTTTAACATCAATGTTGGTTTTTGACTGTGTTATACAGAAGAGAATTAGGTTCGATGGTGTAATCAAAAACTAGAAAACATTTATTACTAGTCTTGTAAAAACAACAAAGGTATTTGTGTGGCTTTTTTAGATTCAGTATAAAATAGAATAGAATAAAAAAAAATCGAAATTAAATCAAATGGGATAAATACATTTGAATAAAAGTGGGCTTATGCAAATCTTTTACTGCTAGCATTGTGAAAACTGAAACTATTATTGCTTTTTGCATGCTTTTTGCAAGAGCGAGGCTGTTAATAAGCATGATTATATTAGAACTACCAACTTAGATTCAAAGTGTTTATTGTCATATACATCGAGAAACACGTTTCCCTATGCAATGAAATTCTTTCTTTGCCGTCCCTCCACAAATATCGGCGTAACAAAAAAATAAAAATAAATATAAATATACATAGCAAAAAAGTCAAGATGAAATAACAATAAAAAAAATAAAAATAAAAATAAAAAAAATAATAATATAAGAAAGGGAGGGGAACTGTACATGAGATGGATTTAAAGTGACAACAGTGCAGTGTTCAGCTGTTCATGATTCTTATTGCAGTGGGGTAGAAAGAGTTTCTCAGGCGTGTGGTCCTGCATTTTGCACTCCTGTACCTGCGTCCCGAGGGCAGGAGTGTAAACAGTCCATGTTGTGGGTGGGAACTGTCCTTGATGATGGTGGCAGCTCTCCTGTGGACTCTGTGGTGGTAGATGCTGTGCAGAGAGGGCAGTGGAGACCTGGTGATCCTCTCCGCTGTCTTAACCACTCTCTGCAGACGTTTGCGGTCCATGGCCGTAGAGCTGCCGTACCACGCAGTGATGCAGTTGGTCAGACTGCTCTCCACGACACAGCTGTAGAAGTTTCTGAGGAACTTTGTCGACATGCCAAACTTCCTCAGCCTCCTCAGAAAGTACAGCCGTTGCTGTGCCTTCTTGACCAGCTGTGGGTGAGTCTCACTGCCTCTCAGTGAACTCAGAACTGTAGCTGTCTGTGTTTAAGTAAGTAGTTATTTGTAAAGCGCCTTTCTAAACCAGGGTCACAAGGGGCTTAAAGAACAAAACAATTTTACACATTTAAAAATACCTACAAATTTAGAGACTTTAAAAGGTCAAGACACATAAGACAAACAGAGGAGTCCCAGAAAGTTAGGAAAAATCCTGTATAAATAAAAATGTCTTAAGATGTTTCTTGAAGGAGTCAGTAGATCATCAAACACAGAGGGAGAGGAAGCTCATTCTAAAGCTTAGGAGCAAAAGCCTGGAAGGATTTCTCTCCTCTGGTCCATCAGTAGATTCTGATCCACAGACCTCAGAGCCCGAGCTGGGGTGTAAGGCTGGATCAGATCACTGATGTAAGGAGGAGCTTGACGATGAATAGTTCTGAAAGTAAGAACCAGAATTTTAAAGTGGATCCTGAAAGAAACTGGCAGCCAGTGAAGAGTTTTAAAGATTAGGGAAATGTGAGTTCTTCTACTAGAGCAGGTCAGAATTCTCGCTGCAGAATTTTGTATTAACTGCAGGTGAGACAGATCCTTCTTGTTTAGACACGAAAATAGTTACAATAGTCCAGACGAGAAGACACAAAGCATGGATTATAAGATCCAGATCACGTTGTGACACCATTGTTTTCTGTAGTGTGGTACTAGAGACATGTCTTTTTCAAATACAACACCCAGGTTTAGTAGATTTTCATCGATTAATTGTAGTGAGAATCCTGCGAAAACTTGTCTATGTTTGTGTGGTTCTAGGCAGAAGTGCAAGGTGGTTAATGTAGCGTGACTCTATTGCTTATTGAATTATCTATATTGGTTCATTCTCCATGGACTTACGGTGCAAAGAAAATACCATCAGAAGAAAAGTATCATCAACACAGTCTTATTACTAAAAATCACAGACAAACATGATTTCTGATTAGAAGATTTTTAAAAAGGGGAGGAATATTTACTTACATTTGTAACATGATTTACGACGTCTGCTGGACAAACGAACAAATAAAGTCGATTTTCCCTTTTGTCTTAATGACCAAAAACAAAAACGCGTAATCTCCACAAACACGACGCCCACTTTACCGTTACGACGTTCAAATCGCATCACATTTTGTCTTCATTTGTTTCCTGTGCACCAGTCACCGCTTAAACCAGAAGATAAATGCGCCTCTGAGTGCATCTTCCCACCGACGTGGGCACTAATACGTGAGACTCTTCGGCCCATTAGCGTCCTTTATCGACGGAATGAAGGAGAGTGGTCAGATGGAAGCAGCCCTGACCGGCTGACCACACGGCAGCATGTGGAACTTTTAAAGTGCGAGGGTGACACTGGTGTACATGGCGGCGTGAATGCTGACTCAGCTGTCTGTCAAAAACATATTTTTTATACTCATGATTATTTGGTTCGGGCTACATAATTAATTTATTTGTATAAATGATGACTCGTACTCTAAAAGGAGGATAAATGTGCAATAAAAAATGAAGACATTCGAGGCTTCAACCTGCAGCTGGTTGTTAATCACAGCTTCTTATTTGTAGCTGCGTTGCTGTGGAGTTTACAACTACACCAGCTGGCTGGCCAGCGTCTACTACCCGACCAATGGCATCCCGCCCAGCTGCTGCCTCAACTCCTCCGACTGCAGCCCCGACGACCTGCGCAACGCAACCGTCGCCCCGAGCAAGGTCTACCACCAGGTCAGTGCTCTCGTGTGTCTCGCCCACATGAATACTTGATGGAGCCTCGGAATAGAAAACATCCAGGTCAGACGCCGACGCCGCTCTCGTCCGACCCGGCTTCATGTTCCTTAATTCTACAAACATGTTTGTTTTTTGTGTGTGAACTGGAATTGTGTTGCAGGGCTGTTACGAGCTGGTGACTTCCTTCATGGAAACAAACATGGCCATCATCGCTGGCGTGACGTTCGGCATCGCCTTCTCACAGGTGAGATTTACAGCAAGAAACGAGTCAAAACATTGTGAACCTGATTCAAACTTCAGCCTTCAAGCTTGATCATGCTTTTTAAAATTTTATTTTGAGATTTAAATGACCAATTAATACATTTTAAGGAGCACAAAAAAATGAAAATGAAAAACTTTCAATTAGAAATTAGTCTTTATGTAAAGAAAATGATCATTAAATTCCTTTAAATTGTTTTTTTCCTTGTATATAAATAAATAAATCATTTTTAATGCTATTAAAATATAATATTCTATAAATATAGAATTATTATGTTCTATATATAATAAAATATATAGAGAATATAATTCGACATATTATATAATAAATCTTTTAATTTCAGATTTTAATACGTTCACAAAAAATGACAGAAATAATTTAATTATCTTATTTAAATTTAAATATATAGTTCATGTTTTTTGTCTTAAGATGTGTATTACAAATTAACACAATTTAGGGAAAGGAAAGAAGGAATTCAATTAAAAATATATAATTTATTTCAATTTACTAATGTAAGTCTTTATATAAAGAAATGTAATTTAAAAAAAAGAATGTCAATTGTTTTTCCTCGTAAATAAATTAAAAATAGTGTTTGATATTTATAAATCATCAAAAAGGATTATTTTCCTTTTGTTTTTAGACTTGATGAACATTCATTTCATGGTCGATAATTACACATCTGGCCGTCCAGGTCTAACACAACTTTTTTAATACTTTCATGTCAAGCTAACACATTTTGGCCGGAGATAAAACATCCCATAAACTCAATTTATTCAGAATGAATGAGAACCTGCAACAACATATCATTTTTCAGCTCTTCTAAAAATAAAATGATCTAGAGTCACCCTTTAAAAATGTAGCCATACTTGCCCTTCCTTGTTAAATATCAAGTCAGTTTCTTACTATGATTGCAGGTCAAATATTTAAACACTTGGATGTGGGTAGAAGTTGTAGGAGGATCATGTGTGTAAGATCCAGAGATGTTTCTTGGGTCGGACTGACGGGTTCTGTTTCTGGTCCTGCAGCTGATCGGGATGCTGCTGGCCTGCTGCCTGTCCAGGATCATAACAGCGAACCAGTACGAGATGGTGTAGCTGAGCTGACGTGGCAGGTGAGACGCATAGAAACCAACAGCTACACCCAGTTTTCTCACATGTTATTTTATTCAACTCAACCTTTTTTTGTCTTTTTCTCTCAGGGAGGAGAAGAAGAAGCTTTGACACAGTGAATTTCCAAAACATCTCATTTAGAAAAAAAAACGCACCTCTTTCCGTGTCTCTGCCTGTGATCTGAATATCTTATTGTAAACACCATTCCTCGCCGTCGGATCAAAGCCGGATCTGGATAAAACACATACACACTTTCTCACACACTCACACAAACACTGCTGCGAAATGTAGATGTTGCGTTTGAACACAAATCTTCGACCGGAGGTTTAGGTCTCAGGCATGTGCAGCTTAGCTTCTCTGTAAGTTGTAATGGCCCCGGCATCACTCGACCACTTTTAATCTTTGTACAGAACTAGCTTTGATAGACGGTTTAGTTTCGCCTTTCGCTCACCATTCTATATTTTTACGAACGTGACATTTGGTGACGTTAGTTTGTGCATCCAGGATATTTTAGGACTAAGAGAAGGAAGCATTTTTTTAAAACTTCATTCAAGATATTTTTATCCCAAATTTGCAGTTAGTTAGCATTTTCTAGCTAATAGAATGTTTCAATTGATCTTGGAAGATAATCCGCCAAATCTTATTGATGAATTCAGTGTTCAGTATAAGAATATTTTGATAAAAGTTGTTGTTATTTTTGCATTAAATAATAACTATTATTATTATTAATAGCATTAACATGTTCTGAAATGTAAAACATTATTTTTGTCAAAATAAAAATCAGCTGTAAATGCATTAAACCAAATATTGAAACGATTAAAAACACAAATACAAGTGATCAACATTAAGTTTTGCACCAAAATGAATCATAATAAATGTAATGTATTATTTGAAAAACGTTGCACATGTTTGTTATCGTCGTCTTAATAATGTGTTGCACAAATAAAAATGAGAAAGAAACCAAAATGTTCTGTAACAATAATAATATCAGTTATAATAACTTAATGACTTAACTTAAAAATATGAGTTAAAATATTTTCTGCTTTATTTTGCAGAATTTAGTTTATCATTTACTTTTTTCTTTTCGTTGAAGATTATTTTTCAATTAATCAGATAAATAATTATTCTTCAGTATTGAACTGATACAATCTAAAACTTTGATTGTGATATTCATCATTTTGATTATAATTCCAGGTGATAATTTGACACACAGTATTTTCTCGTGGCACATACATTGATAACTGTAGATATGTACTGGAATTGTTATTTATATACTGTAAAATGTGTTGTTTTGGCTGCCTGCTAGATATGTTGTGTAACTTAATTTTTTGAAATCTTAGTCTGTTAGTTTGATGGCTGTGTAGAAAACAAACGTCACGTGACCTTGAAAAATAACCTTGATGTTTTTGTTTTATCTGTACATTTATCGCAGTTTTCGGACTTAATTTTGTGGCTCTTTTTTGAGCGTGTGATTTACAAAGGTAGTATTTGGTTGTGGCTTTCTAAGACTCATATTTTTAACGCTAAGTATTTTGTGAAGTTTTGCATTTTTAACTTAACTTTTTTTTTTTTGCTAAACTGACGTTTGTTTCTGTAAATAATACGCTGTAATACATCTAGCTTCCACAAGGGGTCGTCACTCACACGGGAATTACTACATCACGATCGAAGTCACCGTCAGTGGTCTTATCAATAAATTGACGAAATTCAAACTGCTTTTGGTCCTTTTGTTTTTCGAGGTTTTTATTAACTGCAGGTTCGTGAAACGTTTCTTGGTCAGATTTTTTTTTTTTATATAGAAACACGTATAATAAAATATTATTTTATACATAAAACAATCTAAAAGGAAAGTTAAAACGCGCACGGAGAGGCAATAGAGTCTTACAATTAAATTAATTATTTTAAAAAAAGAATAAAATAGTTAAATGTGAGAGAGCCCAGCAGATACGGTTTACCTTTATAAGCCTTCAGACCTGTTGCTATGCCTACAGAGAGACGTGGAACTATATAGAGCGCGTACATTGTCCTTTTATTTAATGGGATAAAAAAAAAAATAAAGGTCTCGTTATCCTCCCACAGAATTTTTTTTATAAATGTAATTACAAGAAAGGTTACTATTTTTTTTATATATAACATGGATTTCTACCATTTATGTTTTGGTCAATTTATCTTAATCAATTAATCAATTTATTGGAATCTTGTTTATTTCCCGTACTCGAACCCTTTTAAGTGACATGGGGGCGAACCACAAGGGGAAACCCTGGACAGCTCGTCAGTTCATCACCGATTAATATCGTCGAATTCCCGGCGCAAAACCGCCGTTACCCAAGGGGGGGAAACAAATTAATGGTCTGGTCATCCTCCCACAGATTTTTTTTTTTTAATGTCATTACCAGAAAGGTTACTATTTTATATATATAACATGGATTTCTACCATTTAGGTTTTGGTCAATTAATCAATTAATCAATTGATTGGAATCGTGTTTATTTCCTTAGTGGGATTACGTAGAACCCTTTTAAGTTGGGGCGAACCACAAGGGAAACCCTGGATAGCTCGTCAGTTCATCACCGATTAATCTCGCCGAATTTCCGGCGCAAAACCGCCGTTACCCAAGGGGGTTAAAAAAAAAAACCCAACGCAAGCTCCGAGCCAAGTGCAGTACCCCACTCTCCCGCTTGGCGGCGCTTTGGTTCCGCTGAAAAACGATCGTGGAGCCGAGAAGCTTCCGAGACACGAACTCGTCTCTCCTGCGCCCGTCTGGCCGCCCGCGTCAGTAATAAGGCCGGAAAAGTGGAGGGCTGATGGGAAAGCGGCGCTATTACTCCGGGAGACCGCGCTGCTGCTCCGGCTCGATCCAGCCTCGTTACGCAAATTACCGGCAGAGCGACGCGGCAGTGGCTCCGCTAATGGAGCGTGGAGAGCCGGCGGCTCCGCGTCCTCCTCCCCCCTCCTCCCTCCCTCCATCCCTCCCTCCTTCCTCCCCCCCTCCCGCTCCCCCTGTACGCGCTTAATGGGTTATAGGCTACGGGGAGACATCCACCGGGGAGGCGCTATTACTCTCTCACACGTCACGCACACACACACGCGCGCGCACGCCCCGCACACACACGCGCAGACCGAGCGCAGCAGCGAGACGTGATCGCGAAAAAAAAAGCGTTCGCCCGCTAATCCACGTGTTAATAGATTAAAAAAAAAAAACACGTCCCAAATAGATCTTTTTACTTTCGGAAAAAAGCGTCGACGCTCGTGGAGGAGATGGAACGTTGATCGAGGAGGAGATTCTCGTGTGATTCTGCTTTTTTCTCACCGCAGGGTTTTTTCTTTGGTTCGACAAGAAATAATGGCGTGTGTGAGTCTCTGTCTCGATGTGACGGACTCGTTTTTTCTGAAAACGATGGGTGAAATAGAGGAGTTGTTTTTGCGACGTGAATGTAGGTTTACTTGTCTTTCTTTGCAAAATTCCGCGATTAAAAGCGTATTATTAACAAACATTTACACAAAACCCTCCGCCACTAAAGGTGTTAGATAACTTTATTGATACCTTATGAGATTCTGATGTTACATTAAAAAATGTTTATTAATGACTTTAAATAAATAGCAAACAAGAGTTGGACCACACACTATAAATCAAGGGCAGGGGAATTCAATTTCGTCAGGGGCCACATTACATACTGTGACTGTTGTAAGGGGCCGTCAAGTGTTTAAAAAAAAGAGGAAAAACCTAAAAGAATACATAACTTACTACTACTAAATATTACTACATATTACTTACTAAATAGATTTTATCATAACCTCAAAGCTAAATAAGCTCATGTTTCATTCATTCATTCATTCATTGACAATCGCTTTATCCCGGGGTCGGGGGGTCGCGGGGAGACTGGAGCCTATCCCAGTGTCATAGGGCGATAGGCAGGGGACACCCTGGACAGGACGCCAGTCTGTCGCAGGGCAAGCTTATGTTTCTTAAATGTAAAATAAAGTAAAATACGTTCACTTTAAAATTAAATACCCCCAAAATGGACGAATAAAAAAGAATGGAAAGACTTAATAAATTCTAAATAAAATGTTTAGTTAGCGACATGATTATACCTTCACTTCACGTCGCATACGTACAGTCGAAGGCCCCCGGATCACACTTTTCTCAGGTCTTTTCTAGTTTTCTATTCTTCATTAACGTCTCATTTTGAGACGACGGCAGTTTCGGTTCCTCCGAGATAAGGCTGCGAAGACGAGTGTGACAGAGTGGTTTAGCGAGTCATAACTTAGCTTTGAGCTCCTCTAGACGTGTTGACGCTGAGCCGTGATGATCTTAGACCACAACCGGTTCTGGGCAGGGAAGGGCGTGAGAGGTTCTCGAGAGAAGCCGACGATCACATCAGAACTTCTCCCGCTTCTTTTCCCATCAGAGAGTCGGCATCGATTATCATCCCCGGTCACGTCCCCCCCGTCTTCATGTTCTCGTTCACCACTTCCACGAAACTCATTAGTTTTTCTTCCTCGTCTCGCTCTTCCCGGTATCTCCGGCGCTCATCGTGCAAGCGTCCACTTTGCATTAATTGTGAAGCCGCTGAAGACCCTGACTCCGGAGTGAGAGGAGGGACAGTTCAATCGGGATGATTAATTGGGAAGAGCAGCATTCGCTGTGTCATGACCAAAAGAACCAGGATGTTTGAGGTGCAAACCTATAGGACCAGATATTTTCCTCTCAGTCAAACGGAACTGATTTATCTGTGGTTCGAGTGGATACAGTCTGTGTGCCCGGAATTTGGCTTAAAATATGAAACTCATCTTAACCAGATAATTCCATGATGGTCAAGTACGGCAATGGATCAGTGGAACCAAAATATTGAATGATTACAATTAAAAATTGAAATGTTGAAACTTTTAATTTTTAATTTTATTTTAAGAGTTGCTTGTTTAAATAATTGATTTCAATGATTTATATATAATATATATTTGACCACAGAACACAGTCATCAGAACAGAGAAGCAGATAGAGAGCACAAATGCTCCTCCCATGATGCAACACTAATAGACTCAAGGACTCATTAATTCCTCATGTTATTGGGCTGTTTAATTCTAAGTTTGGGGGCAGGAGTGGAGTGAAAAGATGATATTCCATGTTAATCTTTGTATCCTTTGTCTTTGTTATTTTTGTTATGTTCTTTATCTTTAGACTTAGATTGTGTCATCTTTCTTTTTATTGGTCTTTGTTCTTGAATTTTTACACATAGAGCTCGATAATTATACAACTCCAATAATTAAAAAAAAAAGTATTTTAAATTCAATATCAAAATGTTGATGGGGGCTCATGAGGCAGCTGATGCTGTATCATGGTACTGTTTAAAGGCCACTAGATGGCACTCTCAGTGAAAATTATGTCAGGCTTAAATTAGTAGATAAGAGCCAAAGATCGTAGAGCAAAGAGTGCCATCTAGTGTCCTTTAAAAAATAAAAAATAAGGCCTTGTATCATAATTCAGCTGATAGTGTATCATGAGGCCTTATTACCCATCACTTAAATGTTGGTATAATAGTGCCACTCAAAAATACCAAAAGAGTAATGATCGACTGTTACACCAACACTTTTGTATTGAATTTTACTTTTAAATTATTGGAATCAGAAAATCAAACTGTATGTGTACATTTTTTTTATTAATTTCAAAGTATTCTCTTTTTTTAAATTATTAGATAGATAGATAAAATAGTAAGAAATAGTTTTTCCAATTAGAACACAGGAATACAGACGATTATTCATAATAATAAAAAATAGGAACAAGAACAAAGAAAAAGAAAGAACAACATGACACAATCTAAGTCTAAAGATAAAGAACATAGATCAAAGAAAAATGACAAAGACAAAGGATATAAAGATTAACATAGAATAGAACATCATGATACTTTCACTTCACTCCTGCCCCCGAACTCAGAATTATTCAATTTAATAGCCCGAGGAATGAATGAGTCCTTGAGTCTATTTGTTTTGCACCTGGGTAGGAGCATTCGTGCACTCATTCTGCTTCTCTGTTCACTGATGACAGTGCTCAGAGGATGACTGTCATCATCCATGATGGACAGTAGTTTGTTCAATGATCTCCTCTCAGCAACTGTCACCAGTGAGTCCAGCTTCATTCCAACCACAGAGCCAGCCCTCCTGATCAATCTGTCCAACCTGTTGACACTCCTCTTGGAAACATTCCCACCCCAACACACCACAGCATAGAACAGGACACTGGCCACCACAGACTGGTAGAACATGCAGAAGAGCTTCTTGCAGATGTTAAATGATCGGAGCCTCCTCAGAAAGTACAGTCTACTCTGGACTATCTTATATACATGGTCTGTGTTGCAGGACCAGTTTACTGTCCAGCCATACACCGAGGTACTTATAGTTGTCAACTATCTCCACCTTGTCACCTCTGATAGACACTGGACGTGGTTTTGTCCTGGACCTCCCGAAGTCCAAGACCAGCTCCTTGGACTTTGAGGTGTTCAGCTGCAAGTGGTTCCTCTCACTCCAGTCCACAAAGTCAGGTATCAGACTCCTGTACTCGCTGTTGTCCCTGATGCATCCAACAATTACATATTATTATTCAATTCAATTTCCATGATTCCAGCCCACCTTGCCCCGTGTAGCTGGGACAGCAGAAGATTTGTGTTGATGGTGGTCCCCACAGATGTAATAGAGGTTCAGGGAGGTCTTCACTAATGACTCGTGCTGCTCTTCGATCTTAAAAACCCTGACAGGACTTTGCGATCTGGTCGAGGACTTCATCTGAAATCCCTGGTCCTGCAGGACTCAACCTTGCGAGGATCTCCTGCTCCACCGGTCGACTCCTCGCTCACCCACGGATGCATCCATTTGTGTGTGTGCACGTGTGTGTGTGTGTATGTGTGTGTCACTGGCTGCTGTTCTAATTGCTGCTTCGCCTCCAGCTGCCCTCCCCGAGGTCTCCGCCGTGCAGACTCACACTTTTTTTTTTTTTTTTTTTATTTCTTTTTTTTCCTGGCTGCGAGCATCTGTGATGACAAGAGTTCCCACTCAGGCTGCTGTCTGCTCCTCCACACTAGCACTTCTGCTTCCTCTGCTTTGAAGCCTGCAGGAAGATGATGACACTCTCTGTAATCAGTGGAAGCGAGAGTTTCTGACACCACACAAAATCGAGAAATCCTTTTTCCCAATCGCTCCAGGTTTCATTGTTTCGCTGGTGTGCGGCGAGACATCTTTGCAGGGGGAAAAAAAAGAAAGGGGGGGAAAAAAGTATTATTTTAGATGAACGGCTCGATCGATGGAGCGACTCGTGTGTCCACTTGAGATCTGGCCAGCCTGCTGACCTGCTTCTTGTCCAACCGTGTCGGGGACCCCCGGGGGGGGCTGGGATTATCCCCCTTTAGGGCGTGAGATTGCACCGTTTCACCTTCTAGTTTACATCAAACACTTCAAATTATCTCCGTGTTTATCCTCCGTCACCGAACGCTCCCGTCAAATTCCTTCCTATCAACATCACTTTCACTCTCATTAATTGCCTGTTTGTTGACGTTGATCATCTCAACAGGATGTAGATTTTTTTTTTTTACTTCCTGCCACTGGGGTCAGATTTTTTAATTCATTAAATAATTAATAATAATGTACTTTTGTAGTGTTCAAATTGTATTTTTACTAGTTTGTTATTGATATTTCATGATTATTATTGTGTTTCTTTCACTGTATAACTGTATATTTCATGTTGTATTAAAACTATGATTTCTTATTATATTATTTAAGGTAAGGTAAGGTAAGGTAGAACTTTATTGAAATGTTTTTCTTCCAATAGCCACAGCAAATAGGGCAATTTTTCACAAAAAATAAATCAAAATAAAATAAGAACAAGAACAAAGAGAAATAAAGAGAAAGAACAAGATGATGCAATCTAAGTCTAAAGATAAAGATAAAAAACATAGATCAAAGAAAAATAACAAAGACAAAGGAACAAAGATGAACAGTTTTACTTTTACTCCACTCCTGCCCCCGAACTCAGAATTGTACAATCTAATAGCCCGAGGAATGAATCAGTCCCTGAGTCTATTTGTTTTGCACCCGGGAAGGAGCATTTGTGCACTAATTTTGTAACATTTATTTATGTTTGTTAGTTCGTAATTGTTTCATAAGGTGTACTGTTTGTCTAAGTTTATCTTACTATCATGTGTGTGTATGTGACATCTTTCTCTGCTGTTACAACTGACATTCCCCAAAAAACTCATGTCAATCAATCCATTGTGCGACGAGGATCCAGTGGTCGATGCAAAACAAGTTTTAGCCACAGATCCACAGTTCAGAGCGAACGTTGCACTGAGAGTGAAAAACCGGCCGATCAGGTTTGCTGATCGTCCTTTTTTTTTTCTTTCTTGCTCGGCAACAATCTTGTCCGCTCATTCACTCGCCGGTTTCTGGAACAAGCTGTGCCCATACATCCGGAAACGGTGTTAGTGATCAGTCTTGCTCTGCCAGCTGTCCTTCGTCTTCCTCGCCGGTTTTCTTAAACTCTTCCTCTCCGGCCCCGCGGACGACATGTTGACGGGCGTGACGGGCGACAAACATGTTTCTAGAGTTACACGCCAGTCATGGTGTTTACTGAGGCTCAGATTTCAGACTGTTTGTGTCTATTTCTGCGTGAGTGGAAACTCTCCCCCACGCTTACCAGAAGAAGACTTTACTGGACAGCTGCTGATACCACGGTCCTGAGACTTCTGGGAAAAATATCTGCTCAGATTCAAGTTTAAACACAGGATCCCCCTGTCTGTCTGTCTGTCTCTCTGCCTCAAGGTCTGTCTCTCTGCCTCAATGTCTGTCTCTCTGCCTCAATGTCTGTCTCTCTGCCTCAATGTCTCTCTCTGCCTCAATGTCTGCCAGTTTGTCTGTTTGTCCCTCGACCTGTCTGTCTCCTCACTTGTCTGTCTGTCTGTCTGTCTGTCTGTCTGTCTGTCTGTCTGTCTGTCTGTCTGTCTGTCCAACTGGTTATCCGACTGGTTATCCATCTCTCTGCCTGTTTGTCTGTCTGTCTCACTGTCTCACTGCCTCACTGTCTCCCTGTCTATCTGTCTATCTGTCTGTCCGACTGGTTATCCGACTGGTTATCCATCTGCATGTCTATATATCTGTATGTCTCTCCACTTGACTGTCTGTCTGTTTCTGCCTCAATGTCTGTCTCTCTGCCTGTTTGTCTGTCTGTCCTTCGGCCTGTTTGTTTGTCTCCCCACTTGTCTGTCTCCCTGCCTGTCTGTCTCCCTGTCTGTCTTTCTCTCTGTCTGCCTGTCTGCCTGTCTGCCTGTCTGTCTGTCTGTCTGTCTGTCTGTCTGTCTGTCTGTCTGTCTGTCTGTCTGTCTGTCTGTCTCTCCACCTGACTGTCTGTCCGTCTCTCTGCCTGTATGTCTCTCCACCTGTCTGTCTCTCTGTCTATCCCACTGTCCACCCTTCCCTCCTTCTGTCTCTCTCCATCTACTTTGAGTCTCTCAAATCCATTCAGTCTAAGCAGCGTCTCTTCTTGACAAATAATGCTGTTATTTGGGTTCATTAATATGTTTCTTATCTTATCTTAGTATATTCGTTTCTCACTATATCAACATTAATCTATTTCAATCAACCTCAAGTTGGGCCAGATTTCAACCTTACTAACAAACAATACCTCAAGACCTCAAAAACCTGATTAACGATTTCCCCTTTTTAAAAAACAATTGTCTCGGATTTTGGATGAGCTGATCCTCATCCCAGCCTTACAATAAGAGGTGACATCATCAGACACTGAGCCTCTTCACCTTGTCGATGATGTCCATTAATGTTGTGAACAAACAATTCAAAATGTCTGTCAGCACTTACTACTTGAAAATGAAAATGAAATAAAGGGGGTCACCCTGGAAAGCAACCATGACATCGGTCCTTCAATAAAGTTTTTTAAAGAAATTTTTCTTTTAAACCAAGATCGGGTTCACGACTTTCGTACAAAGGTTGTTTTTGACAGTGAATTCTAGAAACGAGATGCTTGCATCAGTCCTCTCCTGTGCTGTCATGAAACTATTTCAAATCCGTCATGGCGAAACCACTCCGGCATGTTGGAAATCCTCATTAATGTGTACTCCAATGTCACTTCTCCCCTCTGTTAGCTAACCCTGGTGTGTCGAGACCAAGACTCTAAATGTTGCAGGTGTCTTACGTTGTTGTGCGAGCGGATTGTGAATGAATGAATCACTGAAATAGTGTTGTGTCATCTGTGAAGAATGCGATGACAAGTGATTTCTTACCTATCCATGTACAGGTTGGCTGCTTACCTAAATTCTTTCACCTTGATGGGTACGGTGCACGTGTTTGTAATACTGGCGAAAGATTGTTTCGCTGTTGAAATCGTATAAATAATCTTTATATTATCTAATTAATAAAATGATGGAAAAAGGCTTCGTTTTTTTTTTTCTCTGGTATTTGGTGAGCTCGGCCAAGGACGGATTCATTGCCAAGGCCGTGCCCTTTTATTCATTAATTTTCCGCCTGTTATTCCATGACTACTGTTGCGTTGGGTTGGAGTGAATCCCAGCTACTTGGGGTGAAAGGCGAGGAAAAACTGCTTACAATCAAAAGACAACAATTAGACTATATTTTTGGGCCGTGGGACGCATCGTCATGCCAGGAGAACAACCCTTTGACGACACTATTGTCATGTTGCTTCATTCAAAGTGAACGTTAATGCCATCTGGCTTACTTGACTGCTTCCATCTTTTATGGAAAGAAAGATGAACACACCTCAGAGAGTATTGTCTTTAACAAAAGGACGGTCTGTTTTGGAATTTTCTTCATTGGACTATGAATATGTTTCCGTGTTAATCAAAGTGCAATTACAGACTCACACGACAAGTAAAAGGACAAAGACGCCTTAACTATTCATGAACAGCTTTGTTGAGGTTTTTCACCAGTTTTGTAGAAAACATCTGATGGGACTTTTGAAACATATTTATAGTTGCATTTTCCTTTTCGACTTTTGCTTTTATTTTCACGTTCTATGACAATGATTTGGGTCATGTTATTTTAGATAAATATAAATGTATTGTTTATTAAATTTAATTAAATGTATTAATTAAATTAAATTAAATTAAATTGGAATTTAAGAACCATTCGGCTGTCATGTTGTACAAAAAGGGTGTTGCTGGATTCAGTCCAACCATGTTCCTCAGTCAAAGTCACAGTGAGGATGAGGCTGATTGTGACATCATCTTGACTTTTATTACCTTATAAGGCACTTGAATCTTTGCTTTCTGATCCTCCTTTAATGCTTGAGCTTGGTGCAGGTTTTGATGCAACACTACCCAGGTAGGATCATAAGTGCCAGAGGGGCGTAGTCTGATGATGTGGTGATTTAATCTCAAGGTAACTTTGATATAAGCAGTGTTGCAAAAGTGATACTTGTGTACAGAAAGCATGAAGTCCCGCCTTCGTAGAGATTTGACTGGATGCCACAGTGGGCCGATTGTCGATATTCATGAGCTTCCGGCCCGCTTGGCAGAAACGCGGGTGTGACTCTCTGGTGGCACCCAAATACCAGAGTAATCCAAAGTCAACGGTCTCCGCGAAACCCATAGTATTTCCTCAATTACCTTTTTACGTAATACGATCTGAGGCAGTTTACAGGTTATAACAGGTGTGTTACTACATACACCCATCTTAGTTTTAGTGAAATACTTCATAATTACATAGTGTTTTTTACTTCAAATATTTTTCTTCATCCATCAATCATCCATTACATTCTGATGACTGACTCATTATATTATTATTATAAGTAAGTAAGTAAGTAATTAATGTGTATTTATAGAGCGCTTTTCCAGACCAGGGTCACAAAGCGCTTAAACAATCAAAACAATACTCAATAAAATATAAACTTTAAAGGTCAAGATAATACTGAGAACAACACAGGAGTTCCGGAAAATCAAGGAAAAGCCTGAACAAATAAAACATATTTAAGATGTTTCTTGAAGGAGTCAGTTATTATATATATAACAATATATAAAACAATTTCATCATCAATAAAGTTCTATCTATACCATATCTGATTAACTGAAGTTCAACAATTTATCCATATCTTTTTGACTACATTCATGGTTTATTAATTACATTTTTATTGTTACTTATAGGTATTAATTTAAATAACATAGTAACATAATGTATTTATAATAATAATAATAATAATAGTCTATTTGTATAACGCCTTTCTAGACCAGGGTTGACAGTCACGCATTCCCCCATTCACACACGTACAACATAAATGTGTATCTTTTTAATTAATATATATTACCTTTGAAAAACTGAAATTCAATTATTTTTCTAATTTATAACTTTTTTTTTTTTAATAATCATCAGAAAGTTCTTCTTACTTTTTATTCATATGCCTTAAATGCACCAACATAATATGTTTAGTATTATTATTTACTTGAATAGTAATCCATGTATAATTCCTGTAGATTAGCAAGTAAATTCACCTTGAAATATCAGAGCCCAGTTATTAACTATATGAGACTATTTATTTTGATTTTACTTGTGTAGTGTACGTGCAGTACAGTTGTGAAATACCATATTTTAATCGTTCAAAGTACAATTTTAAATGGATATGGGAGGTGCTAATTCTATGTGGTCCTTTTTTCTTTTTTTTATAATATGAAATCATTCAGCTTTATGACGCAGCACAAAAGGAACTTTAACCGTAAAACGAAGCTCGTTTACCATATGAAAGGCAGTGAAATATTTAAGTGAAATATACTCAGAATGTTGGCAGCGGAAGAACTCGACCAGCAAGTTTGTCAACAGTTGAAACCGCCCACACACTCTTTAAATACGACTGAGCTTCTCTGGCTGCGACACACAGACGAGCAACAGGCGCGCAGACGCACCTCTCAAAAAAAAAGGAGCGTCCAAAGAAAGAACCGCGCCCGGATATAGACCCAGATCTCCTGATCCTCATCCAGCCAATCCCCTGCTAATCTGGTTATAGGAGGAGCGCGACTGTCAGATTAAAACGCGCACAGAAAGGAAAAAAGAAAAAAAGGAGTAAAGATGATGCAGATCCAAGAGACACCCACCCAGAGGAACTCTCTCTCCCACGCCATGAACCGGTTCCTCGGCGCGGTCAACAACATGGACCAGACCATCATGGTGCCCAGTCTGCTGCGGGACGTCCCACTGGACGAGGACCACCGGGAGCTGAGCTGCCTCAAGTCGGACCACGACGAGGAGGAGGGGACCATGTTCGGGTACTACCAGCTGCTCAAGTCCATCCGCCGGGACATCGAGTGGGGCGTGAGGGGCGCCAACATCCAGGACGCCCCCCGTAAGGAGAGCATGATGATCACCCGCATGAACTCCTCCGGGTCCTCCTCATCATCCTCCTCCTCATCCTGTTCCTCATCGTGTTCCTCCTCCTGCTCGGACGACGACGAGGAGGATGAAGACCTGAAGAAGCAGTTCCAGTACCACCTGACGGGTCTCCACGGGGTTCTGTCCAAGCTGACCAAGCAGGCCAACTCCCTGACCAAGCGCTACCAGCAGGAGTACGGACTTTTCTGATGGGTCCCTGAACGCAGCAGCAGCAACTTCTGGACCTCACTTTTCCATGGTATTAATGTGCTGATCTCGGTGGTCTCGTGTACCACCAGCCAACTTTACTTTTTGCACTCGGCGGTGTGGTGGACACCACAGTGAATTCTATTTATGTGTATTTATTTACCTCGTGTACTTCTTGCCCACTTTTTAAAAAAGTGAATGTGTTGAATGAAATCCTGAGGAGCGATCATCTCCATCATCATCCCTGGCGCAGGATCTCGCCCATGACGCGTTTGATGCCAGTTTTTGGAGATGTTTTGTGTCCCATGTGACGACAGCACGGTATTCTTTCTTGTCTCATGTTATTGTCCGGGAGAGGAGGAGGGAGGCAGATGCTACTGTTCGTCGCCATTGATCTCCTCGTGTCCTACATGCTCAGTGAACTGGAATCAAAAAAAGATAATTCTTTTACAAAGAGAGTAATGACTTTTTTTTTTCCAGACCACACTGTTTTTATTAAGGTATTATGGGAGTCGACCCATCTGCCCTGCGACGAGCTTTTTGTCTGAACCCTTTTGCACAACTTTTGTACGAAAATCACTGAATCATTTCTGAATAAATTTTTATACAAACTGTGACAGTATTTGTTGTGTTTTCTCTCTATTTCTCTCTAAATTTTGGCCATTTTAATAATAAATACCAGCCCGCAACATATTATCAACGATGAACAATCATTTCAACTAACAAAAACGACAGGTTCCATTATGCATGGCAACAGTCCAAGCCTTCATAATTAGAATTCCTGATTAAACAGTTGCCTAGGGCACATACAGGTTGTCGGTTCTACTCCCAAGAGTTGCCTCCTACTCCAGTTCTTTTAGACGCTCCCTTTTCTTGGGTTAATGTTTGATTCTGGACACGCTTTTCTTTTACTACTTTTCCCAAAATGAAAGTGGTATTTCTCACATTCCAGTCAAGTACAATAGAAAGTATTTACATGATATTTCATTTTGGAAATGGGCCATGTTTCCTCAGAATGAACTGGTCATATAAACACTGCGATTATTGTACAAGATGTAGAATGAATAGCTTTACGAAAGCAAGTTTTTTTTGCGATACTTAAGAGGTTTTCTTTAAATTGATTTCATGGTTTTAACATGATTTTTTTTTATTATTATCCTTTTTTATTCTGGTAATAAAAACCCAGCGTCTCAATGTTTATTATTTATGTTAATGTATTTTGTAAACTGAGAACTCGCCTCCGATCTATGGGATAAGTGGCAGTAAGTGGGAGAAAATGATGGAAATTATTGGATATGTATCCAACTGCTTCTCCATTCAAAGCTAAAGACGTTGACAACCTCGGTACAATTCAACATATTGATGATGATGTTATTCTGTATTTGTATCCTTTTAGGTCTTTGTGTTATTTCTATGCTCTTTATTTTTTCACTTTGTTATCTCTTAATCTCTAATAAAGTCAATCGAATCTAGCCTTTTGAACTGTGGTTTTGTATGTACTTTGTATTCTATCCTTTGTATAGCCAATGCTGAAGATGGTTTGGTGGCCTTTCCAGGGTATCCATCTTCTCTAAACCAATGTAGCTGAGGTAAGTTAAAAGGCAAAAACTCAAAAACAGTAAACTATCTTCACATATACATCAACAAACGTCATGACACACATCTAGAAAACCTGTTATCCTGCCTGACACAAATGTAAAAAAAAGAAGAAAAAGATAAATCCTGCAAAGAGCAATGTAGAATATTTTCTAAAGAGGATTCTTCTATCTCGCAGTGCTCTCTGGAATGTGGTTTGGCTGGTACGACTGAAGAACCTTGACCGCGGAGCCCGAGGATCCGAGTGAGGAAACTCAACCCCAGAAGAAACACATTCTCAGTGGCACCGAAGCAAAACTACAGTCTTTAACAACAAGACGCTCTTTAACAACAAGACACCAGGTGGGATAGTTAGCAACAGCGCTGGTGAAGATTATTTGACTTACTAACCATTGATGTCTCTACCAACACAGATTGTATCGCAGAGTTATTTAGTGATTCAAACAGGGCACGTAGAAGATAAAACAGGTTGTCAGAAAAGGAAAATAGGCGCAGTCATAGTTTCAGTGTCACTGTGGGTCAACACACCCACTTTTGTTCTCACAGATACACAACTGTCAACATGGACCTACAAGCACTTGTTGACGTTTTCTTTTGTCTGGTTAAAGAAAAACCTGTTAATACTACAAAAACTAGTAAAGAATGAAGTACAAGTCATTATATCACTTATTCACTTATATTTTAGTTTTACTCATTCTACTCATTGAGGTAGACATTATTATAATTAAATAGTGCAGACAATGTATTTATACTCCTATTGATATCCTCATTTAATCTTAAAACATTTGTATCTGCATTTTTCATTAAATGTTTTTTTCCTTCTTCTTTCCTTCTTTGTATTTCAGAATCAAAATCAGAATCAGAATCCCTTTATTGTCAGGCAAGGGGAAATTCGTTTTAACAACAGCAAGAGCAATATACCAGAAAAAAATAAAAACACCCAGAAATAAAATATTAAAAAGAAAAGAAAAGATCTAAATAGAATAGAAAATAAATCTGCCGCGAGTCTTAAAGAGACAGTGTGACGAAAAGAAAAGTTTGAAAAGACGGAGGCAATCCTCGGAAAAAAGTAATAAACCCCAAAAAGCGCTCGGAGCTGCTGTTAAAGCTGCCGTCCTGTCGGCGCCATCTTGACACATTTATCAAACTTACTGTATTATTATTTAGAAAATCTATACATTGTATAAAAAATATATGTATATTTTAATTTTCTGTTTAATTTAGTTCTTTATCTTTTTTATTATCCTGTCATAACATGGCTTGTGTCACGATTATTATTAAAATGTATTATTAAAAGACATTGTACCCTTCATTATTGTTGTTGTAATGATTATTTATTAGATTTTATCTTATTGGCATTGTTTCTTATGCTGTTAAATTTCCCCAGAAACCTAAATATCAAATATTAAAAATGTAATTGTGTCAAAACCTTCTAATTAAGAAGTGTTTATTTAATTATTTACATTTTTTCTCATAATAGTTACACTTTTATTTTAGACTTTCATTATTTCTGAGACAATGATTAAATATATTTCCATCCTTAGCCATATATTCAAACACAAAAGCTGACATTTGTCGGTTTCAGAAAACTTGATAACTTCTTTTAATGCTCAGCATAATGCCATGTTATGTGAGTGATGGGAATGTGAAAGACAATCCCTTGTGAGTTCCTCAACACTTTTGACTGTCAGATTCTATCATCAACCTGAAGGCGAGGCTGGAGGCACTTGTTAAAGTGAAGAGATTCACTATCTTCAAACATGGTAATCAATCCACGCATGAGAAGAGACACAAAGAGAAAGTTTTAGAATGACCCACCCAACCTCAGTTGAAAGTATCACTTTTGCAGTTTTTCAAATGGGTTTCAGATTAGAAATACTTGATGAAACTCTTAATTCTATTTTCTGCACCATCAGTTTATTATATTCATAATAAAATCACATATCGTTCATAGACATTTTAATTACAAAACAATGATCCTACTTGATAAAGAACATTGTCCAAAACCTTTTTTATTCTGTTGCAAATATAATTATAGTAAAAATGTAAATAATAGTTCAAAATTAAACGATTTACAATTTGTAAATGGAAATATAATTATTTTTTAAACATGTCTTTTCACTTAAAAATTAAAATAAAACTGCATTACAGAGAGTGAATGAATATAAAACTTAGCAACATGAGGCTAAATGTGACGATATGATTCAAAATAATAAAATATAATTGTGTATTTCACTGATCACCGCAACAAGAGTAATCGAGTCATGACGCACTGGAACTTTATGTCCCTTCACGCGCGCCGTAGAAACAGGAAGTGCTCTGAAAGCTCCAACAAAACAATAATAAATCACAAATAACGTTTTGTAAATATAGCGATAGACAAAATGGACAACCAGAATATAAAAATAGATACAAACGACTCTCGCTGTGTATTTTTCAACACTCCTTCGGAAGACTACAAATGTGTAAGTATTTTTGCCTTATTTTTATTTTTGTTTAATAATTAGCCTGTTAGCTTCGTAACGCTGCCATTTCGTCATATATTTTACAAGTCAAGCTTTATTTTTTCAATGTTTGGTGGCGTTCTTGAAAGATATCACGTAAACGAGGGATATTTAAAATATGACGTTTGTTGATATACAAGTAAAGTTCACCTAACACGTGAAAAGCGTTAAGTCTTTTTAAATAACTATTTATTCGTGTAGTTAAAATAAACTAACTATTTTCTGCAGTATATCACCAAAAAAGTGCTTAAATGGGATTTACTAGATGCATATATTACATTTTCCGTTAAACAAATTCACAGATAACATGATGATAAAGGTTCTGTTGAATAAAGTAAGTAAGTAAGTAATTTATATTTGTAGAGTGCTTTTCCACCGAATTATGGTTATTTTGAAAACAGTTGATTCCTGAGAACCAATTTTCAAATTTGAGATGGTACAAGCTTTGTGAATTCCCACATTTTCCCTGTTTGGAATTAGCCTTCTTATGATTTTACAATTTGCTCAAGATGGACACTGAGAGACGGGATACTCAAGGCTCAGCTGTGTCATTTCACAATTATCAATTAGTATTAATTAGGTTAAGGTAGAACTTTATTAATCCCTCAGGAGGTCGCCTACGGAAAAAAAAATTCCCCAAATTATCCACAGCAAATACAGCAATTTTTCATAAAAAATAATCAAAATAAATTAAGAACAATATGATACAATCTAAGTCTAAAGATAAAGAACATAGATCAAAGAAAAATAACAGCGACAAAGGATATAAAGATTAACATAGAACAGAAAATCATGATACTTTTACTCCACTCCTGAACCCGAACTCGGAATTATTCAATTTAATAGCCTGTGGAATGAATGAGTCCTTGAGTCTATTTGTTTTCGCCCCAGGAAGGAGCATTTGATAGTAGTAATGATGCAAAACTATGCCAGTAGAACACTTCATTCTATGATGGAACTGGTTGGTTATATATATTTTTTCTTCTGACGCTATTATGTTACATAATGAACTCTTGTAACCTCTCGTTCGCTGAGATTTCAGACGGGGGAGAACTTTATAAAGTAATAACTTCAAATGAGGGACTTACTGCATCTTGGAGAGGAAGACTTTAACAATTGAAACTTGTGAAAGTTGGGTTTTGACAAAGGTTGCCCTTTAAGAATTCTAATCAGATGCCCACCTCAACTGACTCTTCTCAACGCCCATGGGCAGCCGGTTAACTCTCCGCTTTTACAGGTAGCCATGCTTACCATCCTATCTAAAAGGGAGAACCAGCCTGCGAACAAAACTATTTTTTGGCCGCTCGTACCTGTGTTTTTTGGTTGGGTTACTACCCACAACTCGCAGAGAGCCTTTTGGCTGATCCCCAAGCAAGATCAGGCTCTTCTTTTCCTTCTCCTTTTTACCTTTTATGGTTTAGTGTTTACACAAAAATAGGCCAAATTAAAACCGCTGACCTTATTGACCCCTCCAGGTTATGAGGTCAACTGAGAGGCAATTGCCTTCTGCATGTCCTTGGTCTGCCCTGAGGCCAACTCTTAGGTTGATATGCCCAAAACACCTCACAAGGAAGATGTTTGAGGATTCCACCTCACCTTAAACCGCTTATCTTGATGCAAAAGATTAATGGTTCAACTTGGGCCTCTCCAGAATGTTCAAGCTTGCCTTTTGTCTCAGCTCTTTTGTTTGTGGCAGCTCACTCCTCTTAATTAAAATAGGTGCACAAATACCAACCATTTCACCTATTCATGTTGTTGATAAATCAATTAACTATCATTGTAAGTCATCTTTATGGAATTAAGTTTGACATTTTGTTAAACATCAACACACCCGCCTCCACTCCTGTGTCAACAACGCATGTTGCTCCAGATACTATTTGCATACGAACCCTTAGCAACATGATCTCATTTTCTAAACAAAATATTCTTGCTTTGCACCATGTGATTTATTTTAGCTGCTGCATGCAGATTACTACAAGGTTAGTCAAGTTACCGTTGAAAAAGTCTCCTGAACACAAAGTCACAACAAATAAATTGACCATCCTGGGCCTGTTTCGTCACATTAGGTCGTATTATATTTCACTGCAGGCGCTGCCGTCCACACCCTGAGGAGTTTCCAAAGAGATTATTAAAAAGTTTCAAGTGTCTTCAGAGTAACCCAGTTATGAAATATTCCTCTCGGATCAATTGGCGCTTGTTGCAGAAGTTCTGACATAAGTTGTGCCAATTAGGGAACCAGTGTCTTCTCAGTCCAACACATTAACGTGAGTAACGCCCTTGTGCCGCTCCGTGTCATGAGGTTTGAGTTTATCATCTTGCGAATCGGATGAGGAAAGCTAGCCTGGGTCTGGATGCTTCCTTAACTAATTAAGGTTTTCCCATCGTTTCGAGCGTTCGATTATCATTGTGCTTTGTTTGAATGTTGCTGCCTGATATTCCCAGCAGTGTTCGCAACAAGTTTTCTTACTTCCAGATGAACTCTTGGAGTCATCTTTCCGTCACGTTCTCGTATTCTAAAGACGGCAGTACTGGAGTTTGAATTTTCGTTCATTTCAGACATTATTCGACCCACAGTTAATTTATATTCTATATGTTCATTATCACGTTATTTTCCTTCTCAACTTATTTCAGTTCAGTTTATTTATTTCAGTTAGTATATGTGTATAACCCCAGTAAAGACAAACACAGCGATTTATTTTTCCTATGTACTCCTTGTGTTTCATTCTTTTCATACCATACTACTAGAATGAGTGGCCCCAGCTTGTTTGCAAGCAGGCACTCGAAGGGGCAATATACCATTGTTTCTTCACATTAACTGGCATCTGGCAACACATTTCAACACAAGGATTATTTAATACGTAATTGTTATTATCGGTAATCATCCAATTTTATCTGTACTTTTTTCAACTGTAGGCGAACCATTTTCTGTTGTAATCATGCAATTTTATCTGTACTTTTTTCAACTGTAATCAAGCAATTTTACTCTTTAATCGTCCAATTTTATCTGTACTCTTTTCAAGTATAGTCTAACAATTTTCAGCCGATCATTGAAAAAGTTAACAGATAAACATTATTATTATCATTTCTGTGCCTTATTCATACTTTCCCTTTTAACTGAACAGAATATATATGTAACACATACATTTCTTTAAGTAATATCTTAGGTAAAATCTTTTTGACACCATTTATATGTGTCATTTTACCATTATATTTATCATGTGAACAATATGTATGTCATGTGAAAATAATGTGTCATGTGATCATTTATGGGTGTCATGTAAGTTTCATGTATTAATTATGTTCATGTCCTTGATCAATTGATTACTCAGCTCATTTTATTTCCCTTTTTAACCAACCTGTGAATGCATAGTGACCCAAATGCATAATAGAAAACCCGTTTGTCTAGTTGCAAAGTAAAGCATAGTTAAAGGTGGTTGTGAGATTTTATTCATAATTGGCTGTCAATTAAAACAATTACCTCCACCAAGTAGTGGCGGTGGATATAATAGTAATAATAATATTAATCATGGTAATAATAATGATATCAACACAATTGAAACCAGACGTTCAGAGGGTTTTGATTCACTTTTAGTATTTAAAAAAAATGGAAATGTGGTTTTCAATCTGTGTTTTCTGTTTAAAATACATCAATATATGGTGACCAAATGTGTTCAGTAATTATAACTCTCTGAGTTTCAGTTTTTTTTCTTCTTTTGTCAGTTGAAGTTTATTGATTCAACTGTAGGCTGTGTTTTTATGATGTCACGTGAAGTAAGCCCCTTGGGGGAAGTATGCACTGTAACCGTCACGAGTCAAGACTGCACCATTTTTTCAGATTTAGGTCACGATAACCACTGAGGGTTACCTACTAGTTTTATAAAAGGCCCCTATTTAACTCTCACATGTTGAGCAACAAACACATTAAGAGGTTGTTAAGAGGTTGAAGTTGATGAAGTCATGTTACCAAGACAAAACCTTTGCACGTTTATTATAAATTAATAACATTTTTAAATCCATTTAGAGATTACAGTTGAGGAATTGAGGAAGGTCTTCAAGCCAATTGAATTAGTACAATGTTTGTGTGGAACTTTTGGACCTCACCAGATGAATCAACTTGAAATGAAGATTCCCTTTTTAACAATCAGATGGTGGTTTTCACCCCGGCTGCCCTCATTTAGAGTTAATTGAAATAGTAATGAAGTAATAAAATGCCTAAGGGGCGAATCTTCTTCCTGTCAACATGTGCTCTTGATAAACCTGATGCTCTCCACCGTCTTTGAATTGTGTGCTTCTCTGTATGGTCTTTGTTTTGTGTGAAAAAAAGATGATTTCTGTACATCTGATCTGTAGATATACCTGTCATGGCAGTTTAGTTTCTGACTCGCACATTTGTCATTCCCTTCGTTCTTTTGTTCTTTCTCAACAGTGTTCAAAATATGTAGTGCAGCAGCCTTTCATGCTGTAAACCTATCACTCCATCTATATTTTAGTTTTATAACTGCCTTCAACTAGGTCAAACCTATAAAGTGCTAAAGCTACATAAACCTCCTGTTTGACTATTATGGTGGTCAAATATTTATTTGAAGAGAGAATCCTGTGGTTGCACATATCGGCGTCTTCAACATGAGGCGGTCAATTCCAAGGTTATAATTAAACTAATGACCGTGTACTATGTCTTCCTCATGTTCCAGGAACGGCGTAGCAACTTAAATGTCAGCCAAATATCCGGTCGTGTTGTGTATTTACGAGCATTTCCTGTCTTCTAATGGTCGCTGTTGTGATTTGCAGGTGGCGATTTTAACAGTCAAGCGAGCCACAGGAACCTTTTCCCTTGTTGGATGGTGATTATTTCTTCCTTCTCTCTGTCAAACAAAAATACTCTGGATATCACATCATTTATTATCCACTGTATGTCAAGAGTAGCCTGGTATAGGTGTAGAAGTGAAGAAACAGGAAGTAGATCTTTAGGAGAAAATGGTTCAGAAAAATGTAATTTGTGAACCACATTTAGTCTTGTTTTTGTTTCGTTTTGTTATCACATAATATTGGCTTAGTGATGAAAATATTACTAGTCAACTGGGGTTCATTTAAGTCCAAATCCGTCTCACTGACTGTTTCTTTTGGTGGCCCACGATAGTCATATAAATAAGGTTGAACAAAAAAAATCAAATTGTTGAAGATCTTGTCTACAATTTAACTGGAGACATTAATAATTGATGTTGTCTGTTGTCTGAAGTATGTGCTTTGTGAGCATTCACATAATAATATGTTTGGACTTCCTGTTGAAGAAAGGGACAATTTCAAACAATGGATAGAAATAATGACTTATTTTAGCAGGCCTGGTTTATTTTCTCAAGTGCTTGGCATGGAAGATTACAAAAGTTTCCCGCCTGTTATCGGAGAATCATGTTGAAGTTCTAGCAGATAAAGCTGCTCTACATGCGCTCGTCTACAATAAAGACCATAATTCTGTCTCTTCTTTCTCAGCACCTTCATGCTGCTCGTCATTTGGTTGCTGCGCAGGTATCACTCTCTGGCCCAGGTAAAGAGAGACGCCTCAATCTTTTCCTGTGTTTTTCGTTCAAATTGTTCCTTTAGTTGTACTTTAGAATCTTCCCCGGGTTCGTGACATCAGTCAGTGTCTTTGACTCCGGTCCAGCGGGTCCGTCGGGTTGAGCAGCTCTCCCGGGGTTATCCTCCTAATCTGGAGTAAAAGACGGCTTAACACGGCGCGCTGATGTATCCTATTACCTCTGGACCGGGTCGTGAAGAGTGGCCTCACCTCATCCCTGCTCGTTTCTCTTCCTCGATTCTCTTCCTCCTCCTCATCCACTTCTCCTGACACACAAACCCTGTCTTTCCCCCTGCAAAGGTTATCCGTCCATCAATAGTCTTCAGTGCGGCTCTTTTCCCTCCTCCTCCCCCCCCTCCTTCCGTCACTCTTCCCCTGCGCTTGTCGCCCACAAAGTGATAGAAAGATTCCGTTTATTTTCCGCTCTCCTTTTGTTTTGTCGGCCCGTTTTGCATTCTATTTTTCTTGTTCTCATGAATTATCTGCGTGGCATTTTAAAAGCCGCCACCTGGGACTCTGTATATAGACTGTCAAACACATGAGTGATCCTCTGATCCACGGTTTCCTCAATGAATATCCAATTACCGGCAGATTGACGCTGGGTTTGTGTCTTGTCTCTCCCCTACAGAAGATGATTCTCTGCTTAACTGTATCTGCCTTCTTTGACAGCGTGGCGTATGTGATGGTGAGTGATGCTTCCATGATCTCCGGCATCATTCATACGATGCGTCTTCGCGACACTTTGTTTGTTTTGACTCTCGCTCCGCTCCCCAGGGCGAGTCCCACCCGGAGGGATCCCTCTGCGACTTCCAGGCCTGGTGGCTCACGTACTTCGGTGAGTCAAAGTCCGACCCACGGACATTGTCGTCTCGCCACGCTCTCACAATCTGCTGAGGTTCGGTTTCACACACACACACAGCCAGTCTTTGTCCGCTCCGCCGAGCACCACAGCCTGATGTTTATTTCATTGTTGCCATAGCAACACATGCATTCACAGCACCGGCCTGGCCAACCTGAGTATCAATTCGCCGCTGCCTCGACGACTAAATATCGAATCAAAGTGAATCAGGAGCCATTTGTTCTCCCACACAGCAGGTGGAGCGTCACACTCGTGTCCGGAAAATCAATCCTGTAAAATGTTTACTGTGTAGTCTTATTAAATACACTTTTTTATTCAATATTTTTAAATCTATAAACGTAAAAAGGATCGATTTAAAAAGGTTTGGTTATTCAATGATATATATTTTTTTCCATGTATTTATTTGTCATTTATAATCATCTAGATCAGACCTGGAAAAGTTGCAGCCTTTGGGCAAGATGGGCTTTGACTGGAGTTCTGCAGCCCTTTATTGGTACCTATGTATGGAAGTCAGTGCATAAGATTTTTGAACGACAGAATTTACCATTTCAAATGTTGAAACTTTATTGTTTTAAATTGAAATGTTTTTTTTTACCATTCAATTATTTTTTGTTTTTTGATTATATTAAAATTGTTTTTTATTGAACAATAAAGTTCAATAATTTGTATTTTTAAAGTAATTTCATTTACATAGTTTCCTTTAGCTTAGTTTGATTGGTTTTACATATAGAGTTCAATATTTGAATTCCAATAATTCAAAAATATATTTTCTAAATTGAATATTCTTTTATTTGAAGCCTTTTAAATTAATGAAAATATTTTTTAATAGTGCAACCAAACAATACCTTCAGACTACCGGGTTACTACATTGAACTTTCAGTTAATCATGCAAAAGATTTTATTTTCAAAATATATGTATAAAAGTTATTAAATTATTTAATTTAAAAAGTAAAGTTTTTTAATTAAATTATTTAGAAAAATTATTGGAATTCAAATGTCAAAATATATGTTTAAAAAATTATTTATTTATTTAAAAAATATATAGTTTTTTAATTCAATTATTTAGAAAAATAACTTAAAAAAAAAAGAAATAATTGAATTCAGTAAAGGTTCAACATTTTAAATGTTAAATCAAACCATAAGTATTCTGATGGCAATGATATACTTCCATACCGATGTCCGCTCATACGGACAGGATCAAATTTTAGATAATTTAATATGGAATTTAAACATGCTTAATGTAATCACACATCCTTAATCAACAGTTTTTTATTATCTAAATATCTTTTTAGTGACCCAAATGTAATAAAAGACACAAAAGAAATGACATTTTTTAAAAATGAGTATTGCCCTGCATTTATTCGATCTATATAAGGAATGCATTTTCAGACATTTCAAATATATCTGACAGCAAAGATTGATTGAAACAGCAGTTGTCAGCAACCCAGGCAACTCGCTCGCACAATACACACTGCGAGAGCAAAAAAGGTTCACGTTGTCTTTTCCTTAACCTGCAACTTCGTAGATTGCTTTTTTACCAAGTAAATTAGGACATATTTCACATGAGAAAACAGATGTCCCAGTTTCAACTCGCCCATCGTTTATCCGTCCTCACACACCCAAACACACCTACTGTCATGATGTAACACGTCAAGGTTGAGTTGTGAACCTTGTGGCCAACGAAACGCCCACGAACCTGTCAAGTCTTTCAACGGCTGTTTTATCGCAGCCTCTATGAGGAGACGCATCCCCTCCAATCACATCACTGCCTTTCTTTGGAATCAAGACATTTCCTGCCAAAAACACATTTTCACAAACTACATGTCGTAACATTATGACCACCTGGCCGATCCTTTTTTATTTTTAATTAATTTTTTTGTGTTAATTATCGAGCTAAAGCTTCCACTTCAATCAATGTCAGTCATTATTTTTTATTCCACGAACAATACCTTAAGATTTATGTAACTTTGATTGACATTAGTAGGAGAAAATAGGACATTAAACCACTTTCTATTCAGGCGCTGTAATGAAGTTGTTAATGACATTGGTTGGTTAGTTACTACTTAATGACCTACATATATATATATATATTTTTTTGTCAAGAATAGTTTGTCTCATGGCATCAGAGTGTGGTAGTGGCTAGTGCTGCAGGCTTAATACCAGCTTGTGGTAACTCTGGTTTCCTCCCACAGTGAGCGAGTGGTTGTTTGTCTATGTCTCCTGAGATATACTTGAACCATTTTCATGATCTTCACCCTGGGTGGCTTTACTTTTATTTATTTATTGTGGCCATTTTACTGTATGTCTAAAGCCCCTATGATGCCCTTTAATGATTTAAACTATTAAACGGATTTGAACATGACATGTATATAATATTGTGTAATTAAAAATGAAAAGATAAAAAGAACAATTAATTTATTTAATTTTGCCTTCCTATTGGAACCCATGCAGCAAACTATATAAAACTTTTTTTTTTTTTTTTTTACTCATTTAGACTCTGTAGGGCTCAATTGAGTTTGAGACTCTAATGAGCCGAGTCACTTTATTTGGCCAACAAGATGGTTGCCTCATAATTAAGGAATATTTATTTTGTAAGCATTACATTAATTTTTTGAATAACTGAATTCAATGATTGCTTTATTGAAAGTTTGAATTTGTTTTTATTGATTATTTGTATTGAACTCAATTCAATTCAGTAAAGTGTATATTGCATTGTATAAGCGTTGAATTTACATATATGTTAATAATTGAATTGAACTTATTTTAAATATTTTTTCAATTATTGCATGATTTTGATTCCATTTTATTCAAAAATACATTTTCATGTATTGTAATATGTTTTCAATTCGTACAATTTTTCATGAAATGTACAAATATTGGTATTATTGTGCCAACTTTAATGAATTGTTATTACACCTAGAGTTTCATATTTTTATTCCAATAATTAAATCGTTTTTACAAATTCTATATTTTTAAATTAGTAGCCTTTGAAGTTTTTAATGCAATTATTTAAACAAAACTTTTAATATACAATTGATTGACTTATATAATTGTATTGATTTATTATTTAACAATTAGAAAAACTATTACAAAAGTATCAATATAAATATTCTATAAATTGTGGTAATTATATATAAAAATCAACATTTAAAGAAAAACTAAGTTTAAACGTTTCAAATGTTAAAGTCAACCATTCAATCTTCTGATTCTGGCCCTGATATACTTCCACAGATGTGTGCATCCAGGCTTAGCGTAGCTAAGGAAATAAAAGAATATTAATGTCAACATTGAAACAGAAACCTAAAAAAACAAAAACGAGAACGTTTGTGTTCCAAGGAGTGTCTTTTGTGTCGAGCGTTTGTCGAGGGAGGGACAAGTACAGAGAATTATGCTAGCTTTAGCCACTAAGACACATAAGGTAGACTGATAACACACTTTTAATTCCTGTTAAAGGAGGGTTTCTTTAAGAGTAGCGAGCCCCAGAATTAAAAGGGGTCACTCGTCGCAGGTTTGATTCTCCACAGGACAGAGTTATGTTGCGTATCAGTGAGCCCTGCTCAGTGAAACATCCACACAAATAATATTAATGGGTCTGTGTTCAGGGTCTGTGTCGTGTCAAGGACGGTCCCACACAAACCAGGGTATTATGTAGACCAGGAAGAAGCAGAGCAGGTCGTCTGATTCGGAAAACGACGAGACTGAGTCGTTCACTCTCCGAAACGGCGGCTTTTATTTGCTCCGACAGCCTGATTTGTAATTATTGCCACTTTAGCCTTGATTATCCCTCAATTCTTAGTTAGGCTTTGCTGCTAATGGGATGTTTCACCAGGGCTGTTTTATTAGTGTCACTTGCACGTACACACACAGAAACAGGGGTAATGGGCAGTGAGTTAGTGCTGCTGGATGTGTGTTTGTCAGCACGGTTTGTCACGAGGATTCCACACGTCGGGGACAAACGGCCGTGCATAAACAATGGCGCGGCTCCACACGCTCCGTCGCAAAAAAGGAAAGCCGCACGGATCTGGTTCATACTCTGACCCATTAAATTTTATGAAATGTGTTAGAAAATGCACGGAGGAGGGTTGAGTGAGAAGGGGGCCAGATGGCGAAGCCGAGCGATCGCCAAGGTTTTCGGTCGCTGTCTAGTTATGTAAGACGTATTTGCCGCCCCGATGACATTGATGTATGATGATCGTGACATGGACAGGCAGCCCCACTTCTGTAGTCGCTGCGCCGCATTCTCACCGACTCCTGGAGTGTAAGACGTGTGTGTGTGTGTGTGCGTGCGGGGGTTTCGTGTTGTTGAAGAGAGTTAGCTGAGTATGTGGTTCGGAGAATCCATCATTGTGTCGACAGCCTGCCTGCCCTGTCAGGAGAAACACACACACACACACACACACACAAGCTGACGGCCGGAAATGAGTAGTCTTGTCTCCGGAAATCTGTCAGGGGGTCCCTTGTCTAAAGCCCTGTGTAGCCGGGTGAAGATCTAGACAGCATGGATGTCAAACCCAACCTGACAAGGGCTAAAATCTTTTAACCACTCGTGTTATCTCAGGTGACCCGAAGGTCCGGAAATAAATGTTTGAGGTGTCTGTTGTGTTTCGGGTCACCTTGACCCTGAGATAACACAAGGATTTGTTAATCTCTTGGTTGCAGGCTGAGCAAATTTTATATTTACCAAACTGACTTTACCAGGAAGTATCAAATTCCTTCCCTTCAACTTCAGTTTTACTCTCTATTGAAAGTCTCTGTATATTTTTCGCTTTTCTTAACAATTTTCATCTTTTTAGGTCAGGATATTAAAATGAATCTGCTTTGATTTTGAGTAAACCATCCTACTCGTATTATACTACATATTTTGGACACATCTAGAGATCGAGGGATTAGACAACAGGTTAACCTTCCGGTTCCGGGTATTGAGGTCTGAACTTTGACATTTTGTTTTCTGTAATTGGGTCTGTTCCAGGTCGAAGGTGTGATTTGGGTCATTGACATACAAATAGTCACATATCACCACTGTTAAGATAAATATATACATGAAGCAGAAAACATATTTTTCAGGTTATATGCCGTTCTCAGTTTAATTTTGACCTTTAAAGTATATATTTTAGTGAGTATTGATTTGATTGTTTAAGCGCTTTTTAACCCTGGTATGGAAAAGCGCTATATAAATACAAATTACTTACTTATTTACTTATAAAATGTGAATTTTCGACTGCCCGATCGTGTCCAAAATTCTATTCATCATTTTTTCGATTTATATTGTAATCATGATTATCATAGTCTACACATATCTGTATTTTCATTGCATTACAACAAAACAGCATTTTCAGTGGCACCAGTTTAGCATTAAATACCAAATAAAATGTACAATAATATAATAACCGACTGATTTATTGATGAATTAAGAAGTCCAACTTGCATTCCTTTGTTCTTTCAATATTATTCACCTTAACTCTGTTATTCACTTGTTATTTTAGGCAGTATACTGGAGTATAATACTGGATTAGATTGTTTGCTTGTGTAACAAAATGTGATCAAGGTTTTTTTAATTGTGGGCACCAAAACCGTGATTGCAATTAATATTAGACGTCTTAAAGAACGGTAACACAAAGTTAAAATGGCACCATTTTCACAGATTGACCCGCTTGGTCTTGTACGGATCACCCAGGCGTTTCTGGCTTACTTGTTCTAATCCTGGATTTTGTTGTCTGGATGTCTGGCCTTCTTGGTGTCTCTCCTTTTAGGTCCGGAGGGGGTTTATGGTTCTATTTCTGGTCCCGGTCAAAGTGTTGTTTAGTGTTTGTTTGTCTTGTGAAACGTTGGCACATCCATGGACCTGTGGCAGAACTAGTTTATATGAGTGTACACATAATAAAATACACAATAATCCACTGAAACTATCTTAAAATCAAACACAGAAGCAAACACTATATGTTTGGCCGTTTGTGTCTCAACTCGTGTCGAAGCAAATCTCTTTTCATTCTGACCCAGTCCTTTTTTAGAAAAAGTAACTTCCTGAAAAGCAGGATTAGCTGAAGTCAAAAACGGGTCACATGGGTGAAAAGCGGGTCAGATTTTGTCAGCGGTGTCCTCCATATCCAGGGCACTAATAGCAGATTACCACAAACCTAGATTAACAAGTTTGAGGAGCGTCATTTTCAAAAGTGCTCTCCGTGCCGAGAGTGATGTATTATTTTGATATTTAGGCAAAACCGGGCTCCTGGCGTCGGCTCGCAGTAGATCACACTGTACTAACCCCTGCAACTCTTCCTCCGCCGTCGCCCTCGCAGCCGTGTTATCTCAGTTCATACAGTTCATCATTATCTGACTCCACCGTCATCCATCACGCGACGCCACAGGTTACACACTTATCCCGGCCCGGAGACGTTCCATTCATCACAGATGTGTGTGTCGGTGTGTGTTTACAGTAATTATTTGCATACATTTTATGAGATGCTGAGTCCTTTCTTCGATGCTGTCGTCCCCACAGACTGGAGCGCCCTGGCCTGGGTTTGTCTCATCACCCTTAATCTCTACTTCAACCTGGTCAAAGAGACCAGCACCAACAGATACGAGATGTGAGTAGAGATGGTTTAGTGGGTCACTCTGGTGTCCGGCATCGTCCCGTGAATAAAGCCTTTTGTCTGTTGTTTTCCCCACTTCCTGCTGTGTGTTTCTGCATCTGTGTCTAATGTGTTTGCTAACACGCTTCTAGTGTTGGTGTGTGTGTTTGCTCTTTATCTTCCTATGTACTTGTGTATACATGGAACGGCGATAAGATTTTGAATTGAATATGTGTGTGTTGTTTGTCTCTAGTCCTGCATGTGTGCGCCATCATTTCCTGATGAATGTGTTTGATTGTCTGCATGTGTGTGTGTGTGTGCGTGTGCGTGTGTGAGAGAGTGAAAGAAAGAGACTTTGTGCGTGTATATTAGTCATTAATTTGTATTTGTTTATTAGACATAGTTTGTTTGTAGTGTCTTTTTTTTTCTGGGCTGCATATCTGTGTCTTTGTCTGTTGTGCGTTTCTTTGTTGCTTGTCTTTGTTATTTATTTGACTTTGTGTGTACTCCTTCTGTTGTGTCATGTTTCAATGCATTTATTTAAATATGTGCGTCTCCTTTTTCTTGTTCTGTATCTTTTTCTTTGGATATGCGTGTCACTTGTGTGTGCGTTTTACTTACTTACTCTGTGACTTAATTATGCATATAGTTAGTTGTGTGCGTGAAAGGGTTCATTGTGTTCATGCAATTAATTTGTATCTGACTTGTGAACTTTGTTTGTTGTGCGTTTGTTGTGTGGATGTAAATGTGTGTCTCACTGCGTTTCTGCGACTCATCTCCATTTGGCTTGTGTGTTCTTTGTCTTTTGCGTGAATGTCGGTCTTTGCTCGAACGATTTGTTGTGCGACTTGTGTGTCTGCCTTGTCTCAGTTGTGTAACCTGTCTGTTATATTTTTATTTGATGTTTTTTAATTGTGTTTAGTGTATGTCTGGATTCCACACCCCTGCTCAATGTAGACTAGTCCGTGGGTTTTGTGTGTCTAAGCATATTGTGTGTGTCATCAGAGGTGTGCGTCTGTACGTGTATGCACCTGTGTGTGTGTGTGTGTGTGTGTGTGTTGTGGTGTGAGTGGCACGGCACCGACAGTCCACCTCCTCCCTACTTCCCTCTCCTTTCAGTTCCAGCCAGCGCTCTAATTGAAAAGGGAGTGAGTGTCAGCCGTTAAGTGTGCGTTGTGTGTGTGTGTGTGTGTGTGTGTGTGTGTGTGTGTGTGTGTGTGTGTGTGTGTGTGTGTGTGTGTGTGTGTGTGTGTGTGTGTGTGTGTGTGTGTGTGTGTGTGTGTGTGTGTGTGTGTGTGTGTGTGCGCACCGATCCTCGCACGTCGCGGCGCTTTGTTACCGTCACTCAAATTCCCAGGAGTGCGTTTCGTGGCACAAGTGCGAATTGCCTCGCGTGTGTGAGGAAGACGAGTTAAAATGTACGCAAGTACAGCAGCAACTCTTGTTTGTCAAGTCAAGTGAAATTATTTTTTTTCCAGGGTCGTGTTCCGCAGATGTGCTTAGGTGTGCACGTCGCTCCCCTCGTGGGAGTAGCCCCCGTGCATTGATTAGCAATAAGCCAGAGCGTATTATGGTGGTATATTTCAAAGGCAAGGCAGCTTTATGAGCGAGCGGAAGGTGCCAGCTTGGGGCCGAATTCACTCCTGACGAGGCTGCACACGCCCAGAGCGGCAGGTGTTTGTACGGAATGTGCTCGGGTGTCGAAATTTGCTCACCCTAGAAGATGACGTCATGCTAAGCAGACTCGCTTGGAGATGATTTATGCTTTT